>NC_043701.1:133145879-133216342 GCF_006229205.1 Suricata suricatta
GCACCCGACCAGCTCTTCAGGCTTCCGGCGGTCCCCGGGGCTCGCGCTTCGGCCGCCTCCTCCCACGAGCCCTTGGGGACTGCTCCCCGGGGAACCTCAGGGCCTCCATCCCAGCTCCAGCCCCTCCGCGCCGGAGCCTCTCGCTGTATCCCACCCCATCGTCCCTCCTCTTCCTTCTCGCTGCCTTCACCCTCAATTTCCCCCTTTGAGTCTATAGCCTCTTTCTTCCCCCCGCCCCTGTCCGGCCACCTTCTTTCCCCTCCTCTTTCTCCTTGTGGATTTCCTGAGACTCGACCTCCCCACCTGGGGGCCCTGAGTATGGACACAGCAGCCCAAAGGATCCAGAAGGTGGCTGACGTTTGGTCTGAGGCCAGGGTGTCCACAACCCCAAAGCCGATTCTGCCATGGCCTCTGGGTGGCGCCCTGTGTTCCCCAGCAATGTTTTCCCACAGGTTATCACCAGCTCCCCTACCCCCATTTCGCAGATGAGGAAATCGAAGCACAAGGGGGAGATTGACACAGCCAGAGTCAGAACCCCCTCAGAACCAGCACCCACTTCCAGATGGGGGTCTGCAGCCGCCGCAGGCACCGCACATTTCTGCTTCTTTGGGCAGGTGCTACCCCTTCCCCCACATCACCCTGGAAGGGAGCAGGGCCCAGCCTGGCAGGCTCCAGCAGGTGCTCGAGGGCCCAGCCCGCCCGTGCTGACCACCCAGGGCTCTTCCTTAGGTTTCTTTTTCTTTCTTTCTTTTTAATCCAGAAGCCAGCAGCTAGCTTTTATAAACAGTAATAAGACTTTGCTCACTTCAATGCCCTGGCCTGTGACCCAGGTTAGAGAAAATTTCTGGCGCCTTCTTCAGAAGCTCAGTCAAGGCTGAATGGTCCCGGACAAATAAATGCCTGGAGATGAGAGTGGCCTGGAGTGACCCCATCGTTTCCCCCGGCACCCACCCCTGTAGCTGGAGCATCTGGAAAGAACCACTTGCCCTTTGTCTGTTGTCCAACATGGGTCATACTTTTTACATTTTAAGACACTAATTTAGACATGTGTATGTGTCTGCACATGTGTGTTTGCCCACACTGGTTAGTTTGTTAGTGCTGGGTTCCCTGTGTGGCTCAAGGCCAGGAAGGGGCTCTGCCTGACCAGGGGAATTGAAAATAGACTTCCTGGCTTGGAGGCTCGGTAGCCTCTTGCCTGCCTGCTCCGGGGTACGTGCTGCCCCAGTAGGAGAAAATATCCTGACCACACAAAATCCATTCATTCAGCAAACATCGCTGAGGGTGCCCTGCACCCTCTTCGCCTCTGCTCACAGTTCACTGGCCATGAGGCCTTCTAGAAGGAGCTCTGTACTTGGAGCCGGCAGACATGGGTTCACATTGCCAGCCAGCCTCCTGTCCCGCGTGGGCCTCAGTCTGCTTGCCTGTGCAAACTCTCTCTTGTCATTTGGGAGCTGTGTGACCTCGGGCAAATGACTGAACCTTTCTGAGCCTTACTCTTGCTCTGCAAAAATGACTCTTAGAGTAGTACCTGTCATAGTGGGGTGTTGTCAGGCTCAAGCTCGGGCCTTTGACTTGGCCTTGCCTGAGGACTGGGTTTCGTGTTCACTCTGGGCGATTCTTACTGTTTGAACGAACGTGGGACAAATCGAGGCCTCATTCTTTGCTTCTGAGAAAAGGAGGCGATAATTCCTGTCCTTAATTCCAAGGAATGTTGTGTGGCTCTCCTGAAATAGCAGAGGAGGCTCTGTGCCCGTGGGACAAGGTGTCCCATCTCCCCAGGGAAGGAAGGCTCTGGTCTGCCTGGCTTGATGCTGTGACTTAAGGCTCTGCCTCTAATGGGAGCCGAGCTGCGTTGATTTCTTGATGTATGGGGGGGGAGGGGCACAGAGCTACTGCAGGAGACGATACAGTGTCCCGTCCTCAGCTCTTTGGAAGTTCTGCCCATTTATCAAGCTGCTGCCCTGTCCTAGGTGCTATATAGAGCATAGAAGCAGGCATGCTACTTTGTAGCCAAATTCAGCCAGCCAGCCAGGTGACAGGCTCAGGGTGGCAGGGAAGATGCTGACGTTTGCGTTAAGAGCCGCTCCCACGGTCCAACCACTGACAGCCAGCTGCGGTTACATAAGCATCATGAGAAGGCCTCCCTTGGTTTGCAGATGGGGAAATCGAGGCTCAGAAGCATGGTGACTTGCCTAAGGTCATCTAGGCAATAGTTACTAGCAACCCAGAAATTTCATTAAGTCTTTGGTGCTATCACAGGTTGGGAGTGGCTGTCTCCTGGGGGGATGTGAGGGACAGAGGTGGGGACCCGCGGCAGGAGCTGCCAACCCAGCCTTGGCCATGGACCTGGTCTGTGACCTGCTGCTGCTCTTTGGACCTCTAGTTCCCACCAATTAAATGAAGGAGTGCACTGTTAGATCTCTCAAACTGCCTTCTGAAGGCAGCTCTAGATTTTCGGGGTGTTTGTAATGCTATTTACTTTTATTTACAATTTTATTTCTGAGCACATAATACATTCACATAGTTCAAAATTCCAAAGGCACAGAGAGCAGGCAGTGAAGACCCCTCCCTCCACATCGTCCTCAGCCTCCCTCCTCAGAGGCAGCCACGCCCTGAGATGTCTTGTGTGTCTTTCCAGAGGACGTGCATATGGATGTGTATATATTCTCCTCCCCACCCAGCCCAGTCCTGCTTTTTGGCACAAATCGTAACAGATTCTATGCACTTACCTGCTTCTTGCTTTTCTCCCATAAAGTTGAAAACAGTTTAGAGAACATTCTATGCCCATCAAGGGTCCTGACTCCTTTTTTTTATGGCTACATAGAAATTTGAATGTCTTGAGACCAGGTTTGCCCTTCTGGATCGATTGCCACAGGCCCCGCCGAACCACATTGCCCTACTCCCATCCAGCCTGCTGGACTTGTTTGTTACCTGTGCTGGGCTGCGTGGGAGTGTGTGTGTGGCGGGGGGTGGAGGGGGATGACCCTTTGGTCACTTACAGTTCCAAAATCTTCTCTTTCTCTCTGATCCTTAAACCTGAAGCTCTCTAACCATGCTTTGGTGCCCAGAGCGGGGCCTGGTCAGCTTGTAGGCCGGGTGAGTCCCTAGCCGTGCCCAGGCTAAGCTTCTGATCACCTGCCCTGTCTCCGTTTCTCTCTTCTCTGTTAGTGGCCATGACCTCAGAGGATGCCTTTCATCACAGCGCAAACTCCACCTACAGAACTGCAAGCAGCAGTCTCCCAGCCGACCAGGAAGCGCTCCTTGAGAAGCTGCTAGACCGCCCGCCGCCCGGCCTGCAGAGGCCCAAGGACCACTTCAATGGCACCTATATCATCTTCTTCAGCTTGGGCATTGGTGGCCTGCTGCCGTGGAACTTCTTTGTCACTGCCAAGGAATACTGGGTTTTCAAGCTCCGCAACTGCTCCAGCCCAGCCGCGGGGGAGGAAGCCGCAGGTTCGGACATCCTGGTAAGGAAGCGTCCGTCCTGGGAGCCAGGGAGCAGGTGGGGGTCTCCGGAGCAAGCAGCCTGAGTGGGGCGGAGCGCAGCTGCACTTGGGTTTCCAGGATGCTGAGAGCATGGATACAAGCCAGTGAGTTGTGTGCACTGTAGGAGACAGGCTTTAATACTGAGGCATGCTTTGCGTTGTGTGTGAGGCCTCATGCTTCGTGGGGTGGGGAGGATGGAACTAGGTAAGACATGACTGCAGTCTTCAGGCTGCTTAGGGTTTCACTTGGGCAGAAGATGCAGTGATTCCGTGTAATGTCGCATGGTGGACCCAAGAATACAGGGATCTGAAAAGGCGGCTCTGAGAGCATTGAGATCAGTTGTTACAGAAAATTCCCCAAAAAAGCAGCGCTAACATGAGCTGGAAGGTAATGTTTCTCTCATGTTCAAGTGTGGAGGGGCCAGCCCAACGCTGAGATGATGTTCCATGGGGTCAGGAACCTCATTGCTCCCCGCTTACAGCTTCCATATTCAAGATCGCCTCACAGCCCACGATGGCTGTTGGAGCTCCAACCATTACAGCAAGAGGAGAGAGGCATAAGAACATTTCTGGAAGTCATGCACATTGCTTCTGCTTACATTGCATTGGTCAGAACTGAGTCACCTGACCACAGGCACTGCAAAGAAAGCTGGGAAATGTGGCCTTTAAATGTTGCCATTGTCCCAGAGAATGGTGTGCCCGGATAAGCTGGGAAGTTGTATGGGTGAAGACGATTGGGGGGAAATGAAGACTCCCCTTGTCACTGGGGAGAGATCACTGAGACTCAGAGCAGGTGGATAAGAAGGGAGGGAAAAAGCCTGAGCAAAGGCAGGATGGGGGGAAGCTCTGGTGTGTGAGGGGCAGCAAAGCCCCGAGTTTTACTGGATGTCAGCAAAGATGAAGCCTGAGGTCATTGTCTGGGCCCCGAAGTCCTTGCTCAGGCCTTGAATGCCAAGGTGAGCAGTGGACATTGTGTTTAGTCGGCAGTGGCACCAAGCCCGCTCCCACCACTGGGGCTGCTCACTGTGTGGTGTAACTTTTCCCTCAGGCAGGGGCAGCGTTAAAGAAAAAAATTCACTCTGCCACTTGTTAAAACGGTAAGGAAGGCTTCTCTCAAGACCGTTGCAATAAGGGAGAGAGATCGGGCTGGACTCCAGATCCTATAAGGACACATGGGGATTTATAGCCAAGGAGGAGAGTGAGGGCTCAGTGGATGAAAAATGAGTACACGGAGCCATCAAGGGGGATTCTTGCTAAAGGCAGAGGCCAAGGGCATGTACATCAGGGGCTAGGGATGAGGAGCTTGGTCATTTATTGAGGGTGATCAGATATCAAGGGTGGGGGGCTTCTCCGTAAATCAGCCAGTCTGCTCTCTCCTGAAAGCTCATGGTGGAGAAAGTGGGGGCATCTCTGAAAGCATGACAGATTGGGGGGCTGCAGGGAACAGGACGAGGGAACGCTAGCAGACCGTTGCCACAGCCCTCAGTGGGCCCAGACACTGGCTCACCGCCCCCTTTCCTTTTTTTTGTTTTTAATTTTTTGGTAATATTTATTTATTTTTGAAGGAGAGAGAGACAGAGCATGAGCAGGGGAGAGTCAGAGAGAGAGGGAGACACAGAATCTGAAGCAGCCCCAGGCTCTGAGCTGTCGCCCAGAGCCTGACGCAGGGCTTGAACTCACAAGCCGTGAGATCATGACCTGAGCCAAAGTCAGACACCCAACCGAGCCAACCAGGTGCCCCCTGCACCCCCTTTTCTGAAAGCACTTTTGAAATCCCTGACCTAACCCCAAAGAACTTTGTCTAGTCTTGTATGGATAAACTTGACTCACTGGAGTAGCCCTGTTGTCTGTCTCAGGGACTCTATAGGCTACACATTGGAATGACCTGGGGAATCTTTAAAAAATCCCAGTCTGAGCCTCACCCCAGAGATCTGATCGAAACAGGCCAAGGTACGGAATGGACATGGGTATTTTTTAAATTTCTTTTAAAGTTTATTTATTTTTGAGAGAGAGACAGACACAGAGACAGAATGTGAGCTGGGAAGGGGCAGAGAGAGAGGGATAATCGGAAGCAGGCCCCAGGCTCTAAGCTGTCAGCACAGAGCCTGAAGTGGGGCTCAAACTCACAAACCATGAGGTCATGAGCTGACCCAGAGCTGGACGCTCAACCAACTGAGCCACCTAGGTGCCCCTGGACATGGGTATTTGAAGACTTCATACCCTCTGCCCCTTGATTCTGACACCCTGCGAACACCTGTTTCTATTGACTGAGGAATTTGTAGACTTCCCCAGAGCCAGAGCAGTGTGGTATAAACCCATTTCCACAGCTGAAGAGATGTCATAGGAAAGTAGTCTAGTAGTTTTAGAGCCTCCTGCTCAAGGTGTGGTCCCTGGACCGGCATCACCTGGAAGTTTGTTAGTGATCCGGGCTCCTACTCCAGACCAGGTGAGTCAGGAGCTGCTGCTGCCAAGCCTCCCAAGTGGGAGGTGCTGTAGACTTTGAGAAACACTGGCCGGGGCATGGCCGCTGGAAGCAGACTGCAGAGGTCCAAACCCTGCCTTTGTTCGTGCCTGGCTCTCTGGCCCCTGTGCTGCCTCATCTTCCTGGTATGTGACAGGAGGATGCTACCACCACCAGCTTCTTGAGGTTGTTGCAAGGATTAAGTAAATTAATATGCGTACAAAGCCCTGAGAACAGGTTCTGAGGTGCTCCCACTCTAAGTGCTGTATAAACATTATTATCGTTATGATCACTTGGGGGATGGGGCCCACACTTCTAAGCTGCATGTGGCCCTGGTGGATTTCCAGACGTCTGGCTTGGCTGGGGTGCTTTATGATCCACTTTTATAGACCCGTGACTCAAGCATCCCGGTTTCTGCCAGCCTCCGTAAATTGTCCAGCCCACTTGGGCTTCATTCAGAAGATCCCGGTCTGTCGGGGCCAGACTGAGTGTGCACCTGTTCTGTCCACCTCCTCGGCCCCCGGGAGCACGCTTCCCCGGGCAGGAGAGGAAGCCCATGCCGGTGTCTGGGAGCGGGCCCTCGCTCAGTGGACGTCTGCCGCGAGCTGCTCTCGCTGCAGGGCGGTCCCTTCCCAGCTGCAGGCACCCGGCATCCCAGGCCCTGCTACGATGCTTTATCGCCTCTTTCCAAGTGCTGGCAGGTGCAGATGTAGGGCCTGCGGCTGCCCGGAGCTCCTGGCTCTTGGCATCAGAGATGAGAGACCTGTCACCCCTCGATTCATGGGCCGGCTTTGGGAAGCAAGCATGCTGGGGCGGTTCTGCATTGTGCAGGCCATTTTTCCTTGCCTAATTCCTCGTTGCTGCCACCCACCACCCCAGCTCTTTCCCACTCTCTTCCTGGTTTCCCTGCAAGAAGCGGCTGGCTTGCTCTCTCACCTGAGGGCTACTTTGGGGAAAGGAGGGGGAGAGTCAAATGGGTCTGTCTCCAGCCACCACCTGCAACTCAGTTAGCTGTGGTCTAGATGTTGGTTGTTTCTGTACTTTCCTTTTAATATTTCCCAGGGGTGGATACTGTTGGATGGGGAGTTCGGCTTATTTAGTAGGAATGTTTGTACAGAGCCTTTCCCCTCCGATTTATGTCACTTTCAAGGTCACCTCCCATCCCATGCTCATTCTCTTCTGCCTAGAACAGTTTGGGGGATGATTTAGAAAGTGTCCTGCCCCCTTGTCTCTAGTCCCTGGAATAAGAACTTTGAATAAATCCACCACAGGCCTCTGGGCCCAGAGCCCAGAAAATTACAGCATAAACAAGGAAGAATTTCTCTGAAAAGATAGGGCCGCAGGGCACCACGGTGGCCACTGTCTTCTGTCTTCTGAGCCCGACCCTGGGCCCTCTGAGCTACCAGGGGTGTTAAACCCCCTCATATGAGCTTTGTTTGTTCAGACAAGAATCCAGGCCCAGAGAGGTTCAGTAAGCTGCCTCAAATCACATCGTGAGAATCATGGAGAATTTGGATGAACAGATGATTGCAAAACTGGTCAAGCCCAAAGAGGAGCGTAGCAGGAACTGTCCCAGAGATGGACCACCCCTGCCCCCACCAGATGGATGGAGAGCCTGCCCTTGGCCTGGCCTCCTTTTCCACCCGGGAGAACAGGTGCATCAGTGGTGCCCCTGGATTCTGGACGCAGCTTCCAAGCTGTCAGCATCCCTGACCCCTTCCCCGCCCTCCTGGCCCTGGGGTTTGTAAGATCCTGATCCCGAGGGGCACTGCTGGCTCTCTCCTGGCCTCTCCTGCTGCCAAGCTTCTGAGTTGGGGGGGTCCTCACCTAGGTCCCCAGAACCCAGTGTACCCCCCACCAGGTGCTTGCCGTAGGACTCGCTATGTTGAATGTCTGTTGCGGGGGTGGGGAGAGGGGCACTGCTCAGCACGTTGTCAGCTTCAGCTCATTTAACCCCGCAGCACCTCCACGAGGCAGGGCTGTTACCATCCATGATGAGGGTGCCCTGTTCACAGATGGGCACGCCTCCCCCGCTGAGCTGTGAGCTCTTTGGGGGTGGCGAATGCAGCTCTCTTACCATACATCCCAGTGCCCTCAGCTGGCACGGTCACCAGCACATCATAGCAATAATAAAAATTTGTTGTTTTATTTACTATAAGGCTGGGGAGGGAAGCCCCATCACCCCAATCCAAGACAGGATGGCATGGGTCTGCAAAGGAGCAGAAGAAGATCTGGGAGACACGATGGCCACCACTAAAGCAGTTCTTTCATGTGGGTTGGCATGGACATGAAGCAAGATCCTGCTCTAGGGGAGGGACACGGGTTGGTCTAGTTCAGCAGGTGTCGGGGGGAGAGCTAGGACATCCCCTCATTTATAGCACCTTCATCGTGGCCTGTCCCCTCGGAACCTCCCAGCAAAGCAGCAGAGCATGACTTGGAAGATATTCTTAGGAATAAGGACAGACATCTCAGTCCAGAGAGGTGAGGTTAAAGGAACCAGGGTAGCTAGTTTGGAGAAGAGGAAACTGGAGGACAGATCATCAGAGGGGTCTTGGCAATGACTTGCTGACTTGCTGAAGCCCGTGCCTACCGGCCTTCAGACCTACCATCTTATCTGCAGGATAACCTGGTGAGTGAGGGACTGCCCTCCCCTGTTTCCTAATGCAGCAATGGAGGCTCGCTGCTCCATGGTCACTGGCTAGTGAGTGACAGAACTGGGCTCTGCAGCAGTCCAGAGGTGAGCTAACCAGCAGCTCTCTGGCCTCTCCATCTACCCTGGTAGAATAGACTAGAATCCCCTGATGAGCTTTTAAAGGCTACCCGCCTGCCCACCCAACGCTGATGTAATCCAAGGAGGGGCCGGGCACAAGCATTTTTAAGCTCTCCAGGTGAGGCCAACATGCAGCCACGGGACCCAAGCGAAATGTTACCATGTGGTGGTAATAAGGGGCTGTTCTCTGCCCCCACAGAGCACCCGCTGAATAGACTTAGGCTACATGGAGAGAGTTCTCTGAAACAACTGCGGCCAGGGCAGGCTGTCAGAACTCCCCTCTGCTGCCAGCTTTGGGCCCCCTGTGCACACAGACCCCTGGCAGCATCTACGGAATGCTCCCCATACCACTGGGAAGGAAGCCGTCCCCATGAGGCAGCCACTGTGCTAAGGGTGCTGGCTCATTCAGTAATTCCACAGGATTTATTAAACACCTGCTGTGTGCCAGAGGCTTTATTTTCATTATCCCTTTTGGCCTTCCTACAGCCCCCAAGGGATAGGTATTATACCCATTTTACAGAGAAGGAAACCAAGGCTCAAAACACCAAGTGAGTCTGTGCTCACTAAGCACAAGCTAAATGACAGCCAGGACTCCCACTGGACTGCCTAACCCCCGCTGTCCATGCCCCTAACCCTACCCTCCATTCCAGCATTATGGCTTTTGACCACAGTGCCCATTTCACTGGGCAAGCCTTCCGTGTCTATAACAGAAACAGTAGCATCCACACTCCAGAACAATCTCTGGTTGGAGTTTTCAAGGAGGAGCCAGTGATCGTCAGTGATGAGCTGATGGGCGGCTATAAGCCACCTAGGCGGAGGACAGAGAGCTGCCTTTGGATTCAACCTCATGTAGGTCCTCAGTGGCCTGGGGGAGCAGTGCTGAGGAGTGGGAGGGGCAGAACTGGACCCAAGGCGGTGAGCCGGAGGATGCAGGAGGAACACTGGAGGCAGCCAACCCGGAGAACCGTCTCTTGGAGTTTTGCTTTCTAGGCTCTCATTCTAGAGGAGTGAGGCAGAGTTCCAGGGAAGTGTGGTCAAGGAAAGGGTGGATTTTCTGGTTAATTCAGGAGAAATAGCTGGTTTGTGTGCTCGTGCAAATGGCCCAGGAGCGAGGGGAAGGCTAGTGCTGAGGAAGAGGAGGATGCACAGTGAGCCAGGTCCATGAGCAGAGGGCGTGGGCCCTGGTGCACAGTGGACTGGGGTCCCGGCAAGGAATGCAGGTGATTCATCTGTAGGAGAGAAGGCAGCCAAAGATAAAAGGAAATAAAACTGTAGTTGTGACCCATTAGGTGGATTTCAGATTCCTCAGTGGCTTGCAGCCTGTAATTTGAAAAATTCTGCTCTACCTGTTTGCCTCCAGCCAGCCATGAGGATGCACTTTGCCCTCATTTGACAGAGGAGGAAAGTGGGAGCAATAAGTAATGTGCTGATGGCACAGGACTGTGAAGACAAGAGCAGAACTGCGTCCACAGGGTATCTGAGTCGGCATCATGTTTCTGGTCGCACTTGGCAAACACCCAGGTTCCCAGATCCCGCCCTGCTGGCTCCTCCCTGGGGGTAGCGGGGGCAGCCTGGTACTCCTGCTGTATCAGGAAACCTTCAGGCCACATGCTGTTCCTTAAAAAGAATGTCAGTGGATCAACATGTTTCCGCAGACCGATCCCAAGTGCAACTCAGATCTCTTCAAATGGAAAACAATGCACAGACTCTGTTTGGGAATCCATCTTTTAAGAGCAAAATTCCAAAGAATGTGGTTAAAGCACCTCCCTTCCCCCCAAAAGTGTATCGAGGCAGGAGTTGGTCTCCTGAAGGGGAGATGGCGGAGAAAGTCTGGGGTCCAGGCAGGACGGAACCGGAACCGGACCCCAGATTTCCTGTGCACAGCAGAGGTGAATGGCCACCAGGCAGAGAGGGCAGGTCCCTCCCCACAGCCGCCCAGTGGCTTTGGCTAGCAGGATGGCAGCTCTAAACCATTTTTAAAAATTAGAACCCAAAGCGAGTCATTTTTTTTATTCCCTTGTCCACCCTCTGATTCTAACTGCAGACCTAGCCAGCCTGCTGTTCCCAATAAATATACCTGTGATGGCTTTTTCTTCTGTTTTTAGCTCTTGCCGTGTCCTGCAGAGGGAGAGAAAAAGCCCGACTTGAAATGCTGTCAGTCATGCCTTTGGTGGCCTCGACTTCTCAAATTCCCTTTTTATTTTCTCCGAGCGTGCTCAGGGCCTCCACTCCCCACCCTTGCCTTGCTCCCTGGCCCCCCTGGGCTATCGATCCACCACCCCCCGACCCCCCTACGCCTTCGATTTTATTTCCTCCTGCACTCGTCCTTGGAATCCAGAGGCGATTTCCTCGACAAATTAGAACACGGCCTGGGCCTTAAGTGCTCAAGTGTCTCCTTAACTTGATTGATCATCATGTGTATCGAGAGAGCGGAGCCAGCTCAGAGTCTCTGCCTGGTGCCTTCGCTACAGGGAACATCGTCTGGGAGGGGTCTCTGGCGGCAGTGGGGAGCTGGAGGGTCCCGGCTGGCCTCCTGGGGGGGGCCTCTGTGTGGATACACACACACACAACACCTGAGGCCCGTAACAGCCTGTGGTCTCCGTGTCCCTGCATGCATGTCAGGTGAAGGAGTGCTGGCTGGGTCTACTCAGGACTCCCTCTTCTTCCTCTTCCCGGTGGTTCTCCTGGGTTTCCTTCTATGGAGAGCACCCAGAGCACCCCCAGACCATCTCTTCTTTACCCACATGCCGTATGCCTGGTCCCTCTGCCCCACTGTCAGTCCTGGGACACGGAGGCATGTCAGCCCTCTGTGGACTGCGGAAGTGGCCTGATCAGAAGAGGGCTGTGCGAGTAGGTGGGGTGTCTTCTTGGAAGGCAGCCTCTTCCTCCCCCTCCTCCCCCTCCTCCTCGCCCTGGCCATGTGGTCAGGCTGCAGAAGAGGAAGGACAGGCCAGCCGGAACATCAGCAGTGACCGAGCCCCGTGTCAGCTCTCACCCCTCAGAGGTGGGGGTCACTTGCACATGGATTGACGGGGTTCCCTGTGTCTCTGGCCCTTCCCTCTGTCTGCTTCTGAGTCATCTCTGCCTACTGAGGTTTCAGCCCAAAGGGTGGGTAGGCCAACAGAAAGGATGAAAACCTTGCCTTGTTGGAGAGCTTGGGGGAGCTTCAGGGGAAGGGTGGGGTGGAAGGGTAGTAGTAATGCTCCCCACCAGTGGTAGAAAGACCTGAGGTGGAGGAGCGCTGCGTCCGTTTCTTACTGTTTCAAGTTTGCTGGGTGACTTCGGGCTTGGTTTCCTTACTGAAGAAACCAGGTGGATGGTGGCCAACTTTTTCCGCAACAGGCCAGATGGTACATATTTGAGGCTCTGTGGGTCACGTGATCTCTTTTGTAGCTACTCTGCCCTGTACCACAGATAATCCATAAACACATGGGCCTGACGGGTTTCTAGGATTTACGAAATGGAGACGGGCCGATTTGGCCTCGGGACAGTTGATCACTGAGCCCTGGACTAGGCACTCCCTTACAGGTCTTTCCCTACTAGTGTTCTGAGATCTGTTAATAGAGGTCCCTCCCCCTGCCTGGTTTCTGGAACACCGATCCCTGTCTGCTGGCTCGTCTATCTATTTGCGTATGCATTTGCCAACTGTCTCCTTGACCAGACCATCAGTTCTATGAAAGCAGGAACTTGGGCTGAATTCCACGTACCTAGAATGTCTATTGAGCTCAGGAATGACTTAATCTCTAAGTGTTTGGGGAGGGCCTGTCTGGTGCCTGACTGGGGAGGCGAGGGGACAGGAGGAGGACCCTCGTCTCGGCATTGTGCGCTGTGGTCCCGCACTCAGGGTTTGGACTCCGGGAGGGACATGATTTGACCTGCACCCTCAGGCTATACGGGAGCAGACGGTCTCCGCTGTCCAGCCAGCTGCACACACTGCTTACAAGTCCATCAAGCCTGAGACCTCCGGGTTCCCCTTTGTTTCGCTCTGTCTTCCTACCCCCACACTTAGTCTGTCAGCAAGTTTTGGTGACTCCACCTTCTGAAACATCTCCAGTGCCTCCGTTCTCTCCTCCGTGGCCAGCGCCCCCGCCTCAGCCCTTGCTGGCTGCTGGCTACCAGGGGGCCCCCTCCAGTCGATTCCGTAGCCATGGAAGGGCTACAGAGGGGGTCTCTCTTTAAGATATAAAATAGGGAGGCTGTCCACTGTACCGGGTGAGGGTACAAGCTCTATGGACAGAAGGCTGTGTTTGAGCCGTGTGACTTTCGGCAAGTGCCTGAGCCTCAGTTTCCTCATGTGCGTTATGAATCTTCCCTCAGAGGGATGCTGGAAGCATCAAGGGAGTGAATACGTGAAAAGCACTCAGAAAGCAGAGTGTGCAGAGGGCTCCGTGAGTGTGCAACAGGACCAAGTCTCCCAGCTGGTTAGGATCCTGCAGTGGCTTCTGGCTGCACTTCTTCCAGACTCTGGCCTCTGCCTGCTCGCCCTGGTCTTCCCCCTGCCTTGGTCTCCCCATCCTCTCCCTGATGCTCTGTAATCCAGGATCAGCCTGGTTTGTCAGTTGCTCAAACACGCCCAACTCACTCCTGCCTGGAGGCCAACCATATGCTGTTCCTTCTGTCCAGAATGCTTTTCCCCTCACCCCTCGCATAGCTTATCCTTGAGTCCAACCATCACTTTCCAGAGGTCATCTCTCACTACCCTTGCCGACCTCAGCACCCTCACGAGGCTCTATTACAGTCCTTTACTTGGTTTTTCTGTTTATTATTATTATTTAATATAACTTACAGTCTTTCCCTCCCCCCCTTAATTTGCTGTTTACGCCTTTTCTTGCCTCCCTCACCAGAACTTCATGGCGTCCTCAGCCTCTAGCATATGTTGGCACATATAAGGTGCTCTGCCGTTACTGTTAAATAAGTGAATAGGTTCTCTCTGCCTTCACAGTTGGTTTCTTGAATGAAGAACTGAGTGGATAAACACATAGCCATTGTTACCTGCCACTCCCTGTTGGTTCATCCCATCCTCACCGGCCAGGTGACCCCTCTGCGCCCAGCGCTGAGCATATCAGTGCTGCTCAGCTCAGAAGTCTTCCATGGCTCCCTAGTTCCTTCTGAGACAAGCACCCCTCTTCAGCCTGCTACCTGAGACCACCCATAGTCGCCCCTCCCTGCCTCCCTCACCCCATATGCCCCATCGTTTAACCAAGCTGTAGCCCCCAGGGGGTGTCCTGGAAGGGGGCCAAAGGAGAGGGGACAGTGTGCTGAGGAGCCTGAGGAGGGCTGGGGGCAGGGCCCTATACAGAAGTGGGGAGCCCGCTGAGCCCTGTGAGGCAGACAAGGGCCAGACACCCGAGCATGGCTTTGGAGTTGGGGAGGCACATGGTGGCCAGGCCCAGGGAGGAGCTTGAGCAAGGGGGTGTGGTGGGAACCTGGGGGAGGGTCTGGAGCCCTGGGTGGGCAGAGGGGAGTCAGTGGTGGGGATGGGAGTGCAAGCCACTGTCCTTTGCCAGAGATGTGGGGATCTACAGTGACTGACCTGGGGTGGTGAAGGAAAGCAGAGAAACTTGGAGGAGGGGCACTAAGAAATGGAGGCTCTGGGTGCTCTTGAAGGTGCTCCCGAAGGCCTTTGATTTGACAACCTGGAGCTGGAGCTCAGCAGGCCACCCCAGCAGGGTGGGGGGCAGACAGAGACAGATGCGGGCACAGGGCTTGGGACTCATTGGTGCTAGGGAAAATGAGATTCCCAAGGCAGGAGGGTGAGACAGAGGAAACTCAATGTGGGGCCCAAGAGGCACTTCTGGTGGCAGAAAACAGGTGGACTGAGCTGCCTCAAAGCAGGAGGAGGAGGGGTGGCCCTGGAGTTCAAGTGCAGCGCGCTGGAGGGAGGAGGTGGCAGTCTCCTGTGGCTGCCGGGACCAGGCGCTCAGATTTGGGCAGAGGATTTCCTTCTCCCTGTTCTGGTGGCCGGAAGCCCCAAACAAAGAGGCCAGCAGGGCCGTGCTTTCCCCCAAAGACTCTAGGAAGAATCTTGCTGGCCTCTTCCAGGCCCCCGGGGCTCCTTGGCACTCCCTGGCTTGTGAGTCCCATCTCTGCACATGGCTCTCTCTTGACGTCCATCTGCAGGCCCTCTCTCCTGCTTATGAGGACACCAGTCATCGCATTTAGGGCACCCCTGATCCAATGTGACCCCATCTTAACTAATTGTATCCACAAAGTCTCTGTTTTCCAAATCAGGTCACATTCTGAGGTTCTGGTGGACATGAATTTAGGGGGACACTATTCAACCCATTATAGCCGGGGTGGGGAGGCACATGGTATTGAGGGCATGGCCACACCTTGATTGTGGGTGGGCCCCCAAGAGGCCTCTTTGGAGGAGTCTTTCCCCAGAGCATCCTGGGAGGAGGGAAGGAGTTAGCACTGAGGGCGTGGAAGTTTGTGGCCAAGGGGAGGAGGGGCCTGGTAGCCAGAGGCAATGAGATCAGAGAGGTTTTTTTCATCATCTAGACCAGAAGGGAAGCCCAGCAGTGAAGGAGAGACAGAAAATGCAGGCAGGGAAGGTAAGAGCTCGTGGTGCAAATTTCCTAGAAGTCTGCTTAGGCTGGGGCAGAGAAAGTGTGCTCCAGAAGGAGGTAGGGCAGCTCATTCCAGAAGATCTCAGCCACTCTGCTTATCCCTGGCAGAGGGTTCCAGAGGAGATGTAAAAAAAGGATTGTGGGCTGGGGAGGGCCTCCGGGCTATTAAAGAGCAAGATTTACAGCGGCCCTAAGGAGCTGAGGCCAGAGGTGATCAGTGGGCTGATGTGGGAACTGTGCGCTCCGGTCTGATGGCGTGGCTGGGTCTGGCTGGCCAGCATCTTTCTGGCACTTACCTGTCTGATTCCAACCCAACTTTGTTCTGCCTGGGCCACTCCATCACACCTTGCTGGACCCGGGCTCCTGTGTCACTCACCTCTCTGGGCCTTTAAACAGGCATTGCTCGGCCAGCCCTCCCCGCTCATCCACACCCCTGTTAGCTTTCCTGGGCCAGTGCCCCCAAAGGAGCCCACAGGCAGGACGGCCAGCTGCGCCTCTTGGGGACACCCGCCCTCTGCTCGCTCCCTGGCAGGTGACAGGGTGCCGGCACCTTCCTGCAGCATCCCAGGCCGAAGAGCTCGGCCATCCAAAGGCAGCAACTTGGCGGCAGCAAACTATTCTTGGCTCCAGCCTGCTCGCTGCTGCTAATTTCATGCCCCTGTGATCCAGGTGACGCTTTGCTGCCTCGAGCTGCACCCCCCCTAGGCCCGAATCGCTTTTTCTCGCCCCGCAGGAGCCAGCTGCCTCTGCCGCCTGCGCTTGAGGTGGGGGCCGCCCAAAGCCGCCTCGGAGCCGCCGGGCGGCTGGGCATCGAGTCAGTCTGCTGCAGCTCGTGACTAATTTGCTGCACTTATTTCAAAGTGCCCAAATCGCATTCAGGGGAGAAGCGGCATAACCAGGGCCTGCCAGAGATAAACAGGCTCATTTCGGGGCCTCCCTGCCCGAAGAAACCTCTTTACCTGGACTCGGAGCCCAGAATTAAATTCTTCCAGAAGAGACGCTTAGCACGGAGCCTCTCAGCGTGGCAGAGGAGGGGAAATGTTCCCCGTCGTAAAACGGGCCTCACATCTGGCCGCTGGCTCCGGTGGGTTTTTCGATCATATTTGAAGAGAGCCTCTCCCCTTCCCTGGTGTTCGCAAACTGGGCCAGAGTGGAACAGACGAAAATGAATTTTTTGCTCTCCATCACAAGGCAATCGAGTGCCCCACACCCAGGCCACAGCAGCTCCCCGCACCTCCTTGGCACCCCCAGGCCAGGCTCTGTGCCCAGTCTGGATTTTGAGCCCCACCTCCACTCCCGGGAGTCTGCGCAGCCAGAAGAGAAGCTGAAAGCCAGCCCGGCTCTCCCCAGCTATGATGTCCTTTGTACCGTGGTCTGTGCTTAGCAGTGGACCGTGGCCATCCATTCCGGTGGCTGACGGAAGGCAGGGCTCGTCTCTGAAAATGTCTCCTTTTCACTCCAGTCAGAACCACAGCCCTGTGGAAATGTCCCGGGGAATGCACTGTGGGGGTTCAAGGAGAAAAGAGTGAACCCCAGAGGGGAGAGGAATTAAGCCCTGTCATTTGCAGGCTTAGGCGGGTCACCCATGTTTAAGAGCTTGGGCAGAGAGACAGTGCCTCCCTGATGGGCATCAGCTTCCCCGAGCTGGCCCCTGCTCCCTGCTGGAAAGACGCATGGACTGCCTGTGCAGGCCACTGGGGCATCCCGGTGACATGCCTTAATCCCCGGGACAATGTTTGGGCTTGTGCGTCTGTGAGGCAGGCTGCCCCAGCCAGAGTGGCTAGCTCTCCCCCGACCCCACCCCTGCCCTGCCTGCACCCAAATGTCTGCCACCAGTGCTCGCCATGTAGGCGCCTCTCTGCAGTTCATCCCTTCGGTTGGCCTCAGGCTTCTTGTCTATAAACCAGAAAGAAGCACATCAACTCCACCGTGCTCTTACAGGCTGCGTTAAGAGCAAAGGGCCTGGGGTCAGTGCAAGCCATGTGTGAGCGCTTTTGATCACTTGCAATTACGTGGTACTCCAAGGGGGCGTCTGTGTCCCCACTTGGGTCACCTGACCGGTGCCGAGGATGCCTTTTGGTGTCACTACTGCCAGCGCAGAGCCCCTTCTGAGCCCCAGGTTATTGCAGCGTGCGGGGAGACAGTTGAGGGCAGGCAGCTTAGGTTAGATACACAAGGAGCAGTTCCCATTGGATTGGTGAAGTCAGAACGGTGGCTGATGGGACCAGTCTCTCCCATGAGCACCCTAAAAAGGGGGGCGGGGGCGGTGCCTGGCTACATTCCTGCCTCTCCCAGTATGTGTGGATTGAAAGGTTTTATTTCAGCTCAGCAAATTCCTATCAACACCCAGGAAGGCCTCAGGGAGTCTGTTCCAACAAAGGGACTTTGTAGGTGGCAAGGAAGGGCCCCTCCAGGCCTTTGCACATGCCGTTCCCACCTCTTGGAGTGCCCTCTCTCTCTCCACCAGCAACCGCCCCCCCCCCCCACCAGCATCTGTCTGGCAGACTTCCCCTAGTCTTCCAGGCTGCAGTCTGAGAGGGCCTCCCACCCCCTGCTTCTGTCCTCCCACCATCCTTGTGCCCACTGGGCTCGAGCTGAGGCATTGTGCCAGGCCACCTGCTCCCAGAGGGCATCAGGCACCCTGTCTTTTCTCTTTTATATACCAAGCCACTGGCACAGTGCACAATGCAGGGCACACAAGGGTGGCTCTATCTTCAGTAAACAAGGGAAAGGGTTGCTGATCTGATAACAGTGGCCACAGGGCCAGGCTGAAGGCGTGGGATTTGCCTCTGGGTCTCCTGACGGCCTGGAGAGGCCTTGTCTTCCCATCATGGCCTGCCCTGCTGCACGCCCCCCATCTTCCGGCCCTGCCTTCTTGCTGAATCATGTATTCTTCTACCTGCCGTAACATGAGCCCTAGACCGACCTCCCTAGGACTTGGGTTTTCCGTGGACTGTATAAACAGCGCTGCCATGGGGCGCCTGGGTGGCTCAGTGAGTTAAGCATTGGACTTCGGCTCAGGTCATGATCGTGGGTTCGAGCCCCACGTCGGGCTCTGTGCTGACAGCTCAGAGCCTAGAGCCTGCCTCAGATTCTGTGTCTCCCTCTCTCTGCCCCTCCCCCACTTACACTTTATCTCTCTCTCAAAAATAAGCATTTAACAAAACAAAACAAAACAAAAACAAGGCTGCCTTGTTGCACAACTGTCAAGAGCTTCAGGACTGGTGGTCTCCTCATTTCTCCACTCCTACATGGCTGGAGCTGGCCTTTGGGGTCTTTGGGTTCATCACGTCCATGGTCCTGTTCATCAGTCATGTTGTGGGGCACCCAGGGTGGTAAATAACAGAGCCTTTTGAGGGAGTGCTTAGGAATCGGGCCCAAGAGCAGGGGAACTACGGCATGAGTCATCCCCAAACATTGTGCTGCATGAGATCGCACTTTGGGATGGAGATGACAGGTTGCTTTGGACGGGGCAGGCCTGTGACCAATGTATTTGAACCAAAATTCTAATGTTTTTGCGTTTCCTGGAGTAAAATGGGAGAAGGTGGCCCCGGCATCCCTTGGAAGCCAACGAGATGAACCCGGGAGGGAAAAGCCAGCTGACAAGTCTGCAAAGGGTGTCCTCGGGGATGGAAGGTAGAGCCTTCACCATGAGAGGCTTCTTAGAAAGGAGCCGTCCGTGTGAATAGCATCTCAGGGCGTGCAGCCCTAGGGAAGGAAGAGGGAGGGAAAAGGGAAGTGAGGCAGAGGTGGGAGGGAGCAAACACAGGCTGCAGCATGACCCAGCTGGCCGCGGCTTTGCGACAGAATGCAGCGGGCGGCTCAGGCACCCAGCGTGAATCCAGAGAAGCCACATGTGGCCACCGCATTTTTGAACAGTTGTTTGGGGGAGAAGAAAGTCCAGAAGTTTATCTCTTGTCTCCTTTCCATTTTCTGCCTCTCGTTGGTCACACACTGCGCTGTGGGGCTTTGCCTTCCTCCACTTCAGAGTGTCACCTCACCCTTCTCATAGTCACCCAGGGAGCAAGAGCCTCCAGGATGCAGCCAGCCCGGCCTATGCATGGACACAGGGGTCTCTCCCAAGCAGCTGGCTCCTTCTCTGGGGTAGCAGTGGCAGTGGCTTTATGACTGTGAGACCAGGTAGCAAGGCAAATGTCCTGAGGGCCAGACAAGGTGAGCAGATCTGGGTGGCCATAAAGGAAGTCCTGTTTCTTGCACGCCACTTGCAGAAACAATCCTAATTTCAGCAAAGGGCTTGGCAAGGACGTTAGTAGGAATAACCTTTGTCTCCCTCATGCTTAGACATATTAGTCTTCATGTCTAGCAAGATCATGGTCAGCTGTCCCTGTTTCCATTGAGAAACTGAATTTAAACTACAAGAAGGCAGCCATATTCAGGAAAACTCCGGGCTGTAGGACCTCAGCTATCCAAAGCCCTCTTTAAAAAGGAATCGATTGCTGCGTAACGAAATATAACAAACTTTAGGGGCTTAAAATAACACACTTATTATCTCATGGTGTCTGTGGGCCAGGAGTCTGGGCACAGCCTGACTCAGCACCTCGGCTCTGGGTCTTGCACGACCATAATCAGGGGGGTCGCCAGGGCTGTGGTCTCAGTGGAGGCTGGGCTGGAGAAGGATCACTTCCAGGCTCACCTGGATTGTTGGCAGAATGCAATTCCTTGCCGTTGAGGGATGAGAGCTTCAGTTTCTTGCTGGGTGTTGGCTAGAAACCTCTCGGAGCAACTAGGGGTCACCTGCAGTCCTTGCCACATGCGGTTCCCCACTTGTGTCCTCTGAGCCATCAAAGGAGAAAAGAAAGAGTCCGGCAAGACAAGTGCTGCCATCTGATATGACGTAACCCCATACACGTGACCATATATATCAGCCTTTTGGTCCTTTGGTTAGAAGCGAGCCACAGGTCCCACCCACACTTAGCAGAGGGGATCACATGCAAGGGTGTGAACACAGGAGGCTGGGACCATGGGGACCATCGTGAGAGTCTGCCTACCACACCTCATTTTGCTAAAACCCTAATAGGCAAAAGCAGCAAGTAACCTCCGCCCCCATGTTTATACTAAGAATTAAGTTGTTTGTTTGTTTGTTTGTTTGTTTGTTTAAATAGCTCCCTGGGGTGTGCTGAGTCAACCTGCATAGCCATCTGCAGTCCCCAATCTGTCCCGGTAGAACAATGGCCCAGGGTCAAGTCCATTCTGCCCCTTCCTTCTGTGTGCTCTTTGTGAAGCAGAGAACATGGGCTCTGTCGACAGAAAGGGAGTCACAGCCTTCCTAGTCGTCAATATTTAAAACCCTTTCCAACATTATGAGGGCAATTTTCATTTTAAGTATCAACAAGCCAGAACATTCAATTACCTAGAAAATCCCCTTCCTAAAATGTTCTGGGGACCTGGGCTTGCTTGAAACAACAAAGAAAGAGACTCCGCATCCCATGTGATGGTCATTTGTGGACTTGTCATCTGTGGACTTGCTGTGGAGTGAGCAGCCACTGAATGAGGGGAGTCTCGTGGGGGGCTCGGTGCCCCTCCCCCCCCCCACCTGCAGCGTCCCTTCCTCGGACCTTTCTCCATGGTGCCCGCCTGCTGCCTGCCTGGCCTCACGTAGGCTCAGCCACTGTGTCCAGACATAATTGACTGAGTGCCTCGGACCAGTCCAGGCCCTACTGAGCCCATCAGGGCAGGAACAATGAGGTAGCACCTCAAAGGAGGAAGGCTATTTCTAAGGCTCATGGTTGATGGACCGCACTAGCTGTGATTATCATTTTAATTACAAGGCCACCACAACCTTATATTCAGGGTGCAGATTTCAAAGACCACAAAGCACTCTGCAGGCTTGAAAAGGGACCGTGGAACAATCCGTTTCAGACCAGAAGGAGCTCATTATGATATCTTTCTTGGCCGCCATGCTGCAGTCAGCAGATCTGACCCTCTGTTTCAAGGTTTGACTCCGATCCCACCTCTCTGGGACCTTTCCCCAAACCCGTACTGGTTCCCATTCTCTCGCTCGTGATCCGCCTTCCTGGTCCCACTCCCCCTGCCCTGCCAGAGCCCCTTATAGAACTCACTGCTCCTACCTCTGATTTGGAAGAAAAACAAAACCCCACAATCCTGACATCTCTTCCAGTGGTGTTCCCAGATGAAAATACCTTCACACTCTATCTTACCCTCCCAATGGGATGCTTCGTTCTTAACGGGCCTGAAGCACGTCTCACTCTCGGTAGTGATCCCTGTAGTCACCACACTTCTCTGCACATTGGCAAGTTTTTTGCACACATTGTCCTTTGTGCTTGGCACATTTGTAACTCAAAATATTTCCTCAGTGAAGTCCAATCTGGTGAGCTTTCCAGAGTAGGATACGCACAGCTTCCTTTTTATTTTGTAGAGTAAACAATATACTTCATATAAAGCCCTTGCATTTGGCACACAGCAAATGCTTAATATGTGTCATCTGTTACCACGGCTTAGAACCCATGATCGTTACCAACCTGGGGTTCATGGTGGGACATACAATGACCAAAGCCAAAATACATAAGGCTTTTCTGATTTTTTTTTAAAGACAGGTGTATTGAGAGATAATGGATACACAGTAAAGTCTGCTCTGACGAGTGGACAGTTTTCTGAGTTTTGAAAAACACATACAGTTGGGGTACCTGGGTGACTCGGTCAGTTAAGTGTCCAACTTGGGATCTCAGCTCAGGTCATGGTCTCACAGTTTGTGAGTTCAAGTCCCATGTCGGGCTCTGTGCTAACAGCGCAGAACCTGGTTGGAGTTCTCTCTCCCTCTATCTCTGCCCCTACCCCATTCATGCTCACTCGCTCTCTCTCTCTCAAAATAAATAAATAAACAAAAAAACACACACAGTTGCCCTACAGCATTTGTAATCAGGATTTCTTCGTCGTGTAGTCTCATGTACACTTCTAGAATAACCCAGAACTACTTCCAGAAAAATGCCCTGTGTCCTCATCTTGGCCAGTCGAGGAGCCATTTTCCAAAATGGCTTTGACCTTGGGTTGCAGCTCTATTGAAGGAGAAAGTCCAGAGTTGGAACAAAGTTTCCCTGTGGGGATCAGGTTTGGTATCTCTCTCTCTCTTTTTTGTTAATTAGCTTTTAAAATGTTTATTTATTTTGAGAGAGAGAGAGAGTGAGAGAGCATGCTTAGCGGGGAGCCCGATGCAGGGCTCAGTCCCACTACTGTAAGATCATGACCCAAACCTAAGTCAGGAGTCCAGTGCTTAACTGACTGAGCCACCCAGCGCCCCAGGACTGGTGTATTTCTAAGAAGCCTCACTTGGTTGCAGGAACATGAGAATGTGGCTGGGTCATAACACCCGTTTGGGTAACTGAAATTTGGCAGTTGGCAAAGAAGGCTGGTGGTGCAGTCTTTCTGTGTACACATGCTTACAGTTGAATCCTGTCCCCATTGCCTCCCCTGTGGATGGGACACATAGAATAGGTGGAAGCGTGGGCTGCAGAGCATTGGGGACCTGAGGGCAGGAACAATGACTCATCCTGACTGTCCCCAGCACATAGCACGGCTCATGTTGGTGTCTGTTATGTGACCAAGTGGTCTTAGGGCAGCCTCCTCACTTCTATGTTTGCAGAACTACTTTGAGAGCTACCTGACCGTTGCCTCCACCGTGGCCTCCGTGCTGTGCCTCATGGCGAACTTCCTGCTGGTCAACAGGTAGGCCACTTTTTTTTCTCTCCCAGCCCCTGACCTTCACCTCCGTCCATTTCCACTTGCCTTTCATTCATAGTGGCTGCTTCTCTGCCGGCCTCAAGGGCAGCCGCCTAAGTAGGAGGCAGGCAGCCCAGACTCCTGAAGATGGGGAAGTCAGATCAGTGACCTGCCATCATGATGCCCTGTCAGGACTTTCACTTCCCAGCCACACGCTCTGACACTGTGTCAGCAGCCAGCAGGAAGCATGTGGGGCCGCAGGTCTTCCTCCTTTCCCTCTCCTGGGAGCCTGTCAACAGGTACCAGGGCCCCAGACTTAGCAACCAAAGGATGGCATATAGGTGGGTGGGCAGGCCCAGGGAGCAAGGGAAGCTAGTTTTCCAAGCATTTCTAAAAGCAGTGGGGAGTGAAGAGGCTGGCACCCCACAAACCTGGCTCTCGCTCTGCGGGTCACCGGCTCATGTGTTGACAACTCACAGAGGGTCAGTGGGGAACATCTGACTCCGTGTTAGGGTGGGGGATGGGGAGAGAGCTGGAGGAAGGACTGATTCAGGGGGTAGCCAGGCAAGTTAGCATGGCCCTTAGACTCCACTGGGGGACTGTTGCCATCCACTCTCATTTAGGTTCACAAGAGCAACAGCCTGAGCTGCGCTGCCTGCATTGCCCCTAAGCTGCCACCAGAAAACAGGGCTTCTCTGGGCACAGCCCCTTGAAATCTTAGATCACTGATGGCAAGTCAGGTTTATTCAACTCAGCTACATTTGTCGTGACTGCCTGGCTCTCTGGTTGAACAGAACCCTGAGGCAGGTCTGACCGCAGGGCGTATGCTGTGATTGATTGGTGATGTCTGCTCTGAGCATAGGAAGAGAAGGGCAGCACCTGTGCCTTATGTGTGCTAAGCCTGAACAGACCGGTCTTTCCAAACATATGCTATGGGGCTAGTCCGGTTACCTGTCATTGCACTAAAATGACGCCAAAGCATCAAGGTTTAAGACAGTAATTAGTATCGTTCGGGATCTGGGAGTCATCAAGCTCAGTCGGCAGCTCTGGCTTTGCATCTTTCATGTGGTTTCGGACAGTTGGGCCAGAGCTGCTGGGCCTTTGCAGGCACCTGTCTTCTTCTCCTCTCCTCCCCCCTCCCCTCCCTGTGGTCTCTTGCAAGTTGGCCTCAGGTAGTCGAACTTTTCATGTGGCTAAAGAGCAGGTTCTCCAAGAGAGCGAGGCAGAGGTTACACAGCTTCAGCAGCCTCATCTCTGCAGCCACATGGTGTCACCGATGCCGTCCTTGGGTGGTCAAGGCACCATCCATTTTAAAACCAAGGTGCAGGCTGCAAGAGCAAGAAGCCTGAGGGCTTTGCAGCCCCAGCCGTAAACCAGCTGACCCTTGACCTGCCTCCTTGTGCCTCCCCCTGGTGCACAGGGCTACCCTCAGTGTCCTCAAAGGTAGGGTCCAGCCTCCAGAGGACTCCCCCCAGAAGGAGGCAGAGGAATGGAGCTCAGAGCAGGTGTACCCTCGGCATTGCCAGCCCTGGGAGGGAAGAGCTGCGTCCTTGGCTCTTGACTGTGTGTCCCTTGACTCACAGGAGGGACAGCAGGAAGAAAGGAAGGAGACTCAGAGAGGAGGATGACGAAGAGGGGGTGACAGCTGTGGTGGAGAACCCCTTCGTCCCTCAAGACCCCCTTCTTTCCAGGACTCTCATGATCCCCTCTGTCACTCTCCTGGCTGGCCCCAGGGACCCGGGTTTGACCAGCAGGGACATCCTAGGCTCATACAATTGATAGATCTGGAATCATTGTTTGAACTATAACAAGGGGGTGACACCTGGTGACACCCAGCAACCTGGGAGGGAGGCCATGACATTAGGCATTTTTCAGGCAGAAGTCAGGGTCTTGTTCCCAAGACCACAGGACCAGTAAGAGATGGCCCAAGCTGGCATCGAACCTGGCAGCGCCTCCTCTGTGGTCATGAGGTCTAGCAGGCCAGAAGCCAGCCTGGGACAAGGGTCAGCAATGGTGACAGGGGTAAGCAATGACAGGGATCTAGGAGAGTCATTTCTTTCTTTTCTTTTCTTTTTTTTTTTTTACCAACAGATATTTCTTTTTATTTTATTTTATTTTATTTATTCTTTTAAAATAGTCTATTGTCAAATTGGTTTCCATACAACACCCAGTGCTCTTCCCCACAAGTGCCCTCCTCCATCACCACCACCTCTTTTCCCCCCTCCCCCATTCAACCCTCAGTTCATTTTCTGTATTCAATAGTCTCTCAAATTTTGCATCCCTCTCTCTCCCCAACTCTCTCTCCCTCTTCTCCTCCCCCTGGTCCTCCATTAGGTTTCTCCTGTTCTAGGAGAGTCATTTCTAATAAGAGGCGTTAGAACTTTTTTTAATAATGTTTATTCAACTTTGAGACACAGACAGAGTGTGAGTGGGGGAGAGGCAGAGGGAGAGAGGGAGGCACAGAATCAGAAGCAAGCTTTAGGCTCTGAGCTGTAAGCACAGAGCCTGACATGCGGCTCGAACCCACAAACTGTGAGATCATGACCTGAGCCAAAGTCAGACGATTAACTGACTGAGCCACCCAGGCTCCCCAGAAGTTAGCACTTCTGAGCAATCATACCACTTAGAGCACTATCTCCTTTTAAATTTTGTATTTATTGATTTCTTTTAAGAGAGTACAAGGTGGGAAGGGCAGAGAGAGAGAGCGGGGAACAGAAGTTCTGAAGCCGGCTCTGACAGCACAGAGCCCAATGAGGGGCTCAAACTCATGAACTGTGAGATCATGACCTGAGCCGCAGTCAGATGCTCAACTGACTGAGCGGCCCAGGTGCCCTTAGCCTTATTTCCTTTAATCCTTGCACCAGCCTGAGAGCCGGAAACTTGTTACCTTGTTTTACAAATGAGAAGCAGGTTCACAGAGGTCACATGGCCATTAGCAGGGTGGAGCCAGATAGGAACTGGGACCCTTCTCGCCCCACACCTGTCCCACCTGCCACCCCTACACCACTTGCCCCCTAGTTTGCCGCCCCTCCC
Source organism: Suricata suricatta (assembly GCF_006229205.1). Classification (NCBI taxonomy): domain Eukaryota; kingdom Metazoa; phylum Chordata; class Mammalia; order Carnivora; family Herpestidae; genus Suricata; species Suricata suricatta. Next base: position 133,171,893 of record NC_043701.1, read on the forward strand.
TACAGCCAGATCTGCCCCGCAGACCCTTCCAGGGAGGGTCTCCACCCTGGCATCAGGCAGCTGGAAGGAAGGAGGTGGTGAAGAAGGTCTAGGTCTGTCTGTGGTGGGGACAGTGGACTTCCCAGGTGGCCACCCTCCCGAGGTCAGGCAGAGAGCTGGCTCTGAAAGCTTAGCATTACAGAAGGCCCAACCCACCCCAGGACCGGCCCTTGCCCTCCCCTGCCTCCAAGAGAGGGTCAAGGGCACTGTGGGGAATGCTTGCAGGCCTCCGTCTGTTTTTGGGGTGTGGGAAGATGGTTTGGGGCTAAGCTGTTTTTTATTTAATGTGCGAGATTGAAATGTCTCCTTTTTTCCCCTCCTGGAGAACCCTGGCTTTCTCTGACTGGCTCATCCATAATCTCCAAGTGTTTTATTATGTTAAATCTGCAGCATCATAAATACTTATGAGGAGGATTTACATTTGAGAGACTTATGAAGAAATCAGTCCCCTGGGGTCCTGAGCCCTCATGAGCAGGGGAGGTGGGGAGCTGGCAGCCCTCTCAAAGAATCTCATGTTAACATGACCTGCCCCAGGGGCCCGGGGCTGAAGCAGTCATCTTGCCTGGCCCCCGTCCCAGAGCAGGACCACCGACGCCAGACACATTTGCCCAGACTTTCCCGACAGTCCCACCTGCATAGCTGTCCCTTGGGACATGCTGCTGGCTGAGGTGGAGGAAGCAGGGTGAAGCCTGTTAGTGCAGGTGGGGTGGGTTTCCCGCCTCATGTTTCATAAGGCTGGATGGGCATTGAAAATAGGCCCAGGCAAGATCCCTGAGGTCCCGGGAGCCCAGGGAGGGGGCTCAGGAGGAGAACGGGTCCCTGTGGCAGGTAATTTACAGGCCAGGAGGAAGCCGGTGCTGGTGAGGGGCCTGCAGAGAAGAGCAGGGGACTGCATCACTCTTGTGCTGAATTTGGCATTTACCTCCCTGTCTCCCACTCTTCACTCGGCTGCCTGCCCTGGGGGTGCTGGGGGAGAAGTCCCCCAGCTCTTTCCAAAGCCACCTTCCTGTTGGGGCAACTAATTACTTGGCTGTGACAAGCCCCAGAGGCCCCTGTGGTGCCATCAGCATTCCTGGGGTGGACTTCATCTTCACTGGGCTCAGGAGGAGGTGGTTGGAGGCAGAGGGGCTCAAGAAGCAGAGAGCCACTGGGCGTCAGTGACCCCCTGCACTGCCAGGAGCCCTGGCCTGTCTGTGCGTCCAGCAGAGCCTCACCAGTGCCTCTTTGGCCCTGTGCCCGCCCCGCGCAGATGGGAGAACAAGACGGGTCACTGTCCTCCTCATGTCTTCCAGGCTGTCCTGGGCCTTCTGGCCCCAAGGATCTGTTAAAGCTTTTTGGCATTGGCCTCCAGCCTCTCTCTCCACTCGATTTCCTTAATATTTATAACTGTAAACTGGAACATTATCTTGACCCAGGCTGTGTGCCCTTGCTAGCTCTTATCTTTGGGGCGTTGGGGCAGCTCCAGATGCTGGGAAAGGGTGGGGGGCACTGTGACAAGGCCAGATGTGTAGAACTACCCTGAGCATCTGAGATAAGGCCTGACCACCAGCCTCTGGGGCACCTGGTGTGCACTTACACTATACTCTGTGCCCCCAGGGAGCTGCCCGCCAGCTCCCGCCCAGAGTGAGGCCCCTGCAGACCCTGGGAAGGTGCTTCTTGGTGTCTGGTTCCCCAGAAGCAGCCCCTGGAACAGGGATTTAAGTGAGAGCAGTTTACTTGGGAAGTGAAGATAGGAGAGTGGAGAAGGGGGTAGAAGGGGCAGGCTGCTAACAAAGGATGCCTGGTGGCATCCTATCAAACCGGCTCCCAGAGAGTGACCCAGCTTGACCTGAGGACTCTGAGAGCTGGTGTGGAACACACCCCAGAGTGGGAGGGAGCTGGGGTCCTGATCCTCCCACTTCCCCATCATTGGTTGAAAGGGGCTCTTAGGGGGTGCTAATTACCTGTCACTTGCAGCCTGCTTCCTAGTAGAGGGGGGCCGCATGAGTGGAGTTTCTGACTGTGTTGCTCCCCAGTTAGAAACGCTGAGGTGCCTCTTGGTGCCCATTGGCACTCTCGGTAATAAACAGTGGACACAAAAGGGTCTTCTCATTCTTTACCTGGAAAATTAAAGTCAGGTCTGCCTCCACACATTGTCGAATCTAGGGATTGCATATGTTCCCAGGGCTCACCTTCTCTTGCACCGTGCCTGGGCCCTGTGTGTGTGTCTGCTTCAGCCTGGCTTCATCCCAAATATGGTCTCTCTCCATGCAGCCGGCCAGGACGCCAGCCGCCCACAGCACAGTCAAGGCAGAGACTGAACTTCTCTCCACCTCTCAGTCCTGGGGAGGACTGACTGGTCCTGCCTGGCTCACACGCTAATCCCTAACCCAGTGCAGTGGCCGGTGGCATGTCATCGGGTGGCCAGTCACCCTAGACCTAGTCATCATGTGTCCCTCATTTGTGGCTGGGTCAGTGTGGACAATATGGTGGGCTACCTCTCCAGAACAACTTGGCCCAGAAGGAAGAGTGTTCTCTGGGTAAGGGATGCTGGCAGGCAAAGCCTGTACTCCAACTCTATACCCTACTCCAGGGATCAAGTCTTGGCACTTATCAGGTGGATAAGGCCTTCCAGGATAAGGCTGCACTTCTCTCCAGCATCTGCGGCCAGAGGCCACTTCAGTTCTCTGAAAATGCCATGCTCTCTCTCTCACACAAGATGTGTGTGCTCACATCCTGACACACCTTACACTCCAGCTTATGTATCCCCAAAACAGTGTGTGACACCCAGGGTGGGTTTTGTGCCACTCAGACGTGCCCAGGATGCCCTGGGGCCCTCCCAACGGAGCCCTGTGCTCACCAAAACAAATCCCTTGTCTGTCCTGTGTCTGGGTCACACAGTAGTTGCCCGACACACATCTGTGGAATGAGCACACCAGGGAGAATGTGTGTTCGCGGGCTGCCCTGGGCCGAGGCTCAGCACACCCGGGTTCTCATCCTCGCTCCCCATGGGCTCACGCTGTGACCTTGAACTGCCTGTTCATTTCCTCGGGCTCCCCTCTGCCCAGTACAAAGCAGAGGCGGCACCTGCTCTCCCTCTAGTGAGGATCAGGAAAAACTCAAGTTAGCCTGGGGCCACAAAAGCACTTTGAAAAATCCTTGCTTCTCATGCTCATCGTTTCTCACCAATTTATGTACATATATATGTTTTCTTTTACCTTTCAAGTCTTTTTTTTTATTAAAAAAAAAAAACCTGTGCATAACAAATCTGGCTGTTCTCCCAGCCCCCACCCACTGGTTAAGCAGGAAAATTAACCAAACATCCAATCTGGCTTAAAGCTTAGTCTAATCTGATGATTTAAACAGCCCCTTTAGATGATACTCTCCCTGGAATAAAAATGCAGCCCCTTTAGATGAAACTCTCCGTGGAATAAAAATGTGCAGTTTCTCAGAGAGCCAGCCTTCTCTGCTTCTCCCTTCAGGGCAGCGTCTGGGCAGGTGGGGGCTGGGAGGAGCGTGTGGTTCCCATCGCAGGAGCATATGGTTTCCGCACCAGCCTGGGGTCAGCTGCCGCCCATGACCGCCGAGACCATCCCAGGAGAATCCTTCAGTTCTGGACCACCCACATTTCCTTCCTTCCAGGGATGTGGTGGAGTGTCATTCTGAGAGCACAGACTAGAGCCAGACCTCCTGGGGTCGCAGCCCGTGACCTTGAGCCAGTTCTTCAGCATCTCTGACCTCAGTTTCCTTCCCTGGCTGTGCAGGATGGGAAAGAGGGCCCGTCTGATCTGGCTGTGATTCAGCAAGTCAGCATGTAGAAAACATTTCAAAGAGTACTTAGCACAAATTAAGCACCATCTGGGTGATTGCTATAGGACGATGATGACTTTCTGCCCTTCTCCCTCCTCCTCCCGCTGCTCAGTTGTGGGAGAAGGAAGCCCAGAGGGTGGGTGCTTCATGGAAACATTAGACAAAGCCAGTGGGAGCTCAGCCCTGTGGTGGGGGAGCAGGGGCTCACCTCAAGAGCCCCCATGTCCTGTCCTTGAACCTCACAGCAAGTTGAAAGGAAGCAATATCCACCAAGCATTTTCCCTGAGCTGATATTGCCCCTCGCCCTCTGCGGAGCCTCATAACCACCCCATTCAGGGGGATCCATTCTCCTCCCTGATATGCAGATGCAAAAGCCAAACCAGAGCAGTTGAGTTACTGGCCCAAGGCCACACAGCTATCCATCCAGAAAGGTGGGACTCAGGCCCAGGCCGCCAGGCTGCAGAATGGGCCGCCCCAGCCACTGAGCTCACCTGCTTCCCTTAAGAACCTTCGCCAGCCCTGGCCTGGCATGGGAGGCCCCGAGGGGATCCCTAACTACTTCTGGCATTCCCCAATCCAGGGTTCCGATCCACATCCGTGTGCTGGCCTCACTGGCCATCATGCTGGCAATCTTCTTGGTGATGACCGCGCTAGTGAAGGTGGACACCTCCTCGTGGACCTTTGGCTTCTTTGCTGTCACCATTGTCTGCATGGCCATCCTCAGCGGCGCCTCCACCATCTTCAATAGCAGTGTCTTTGGCATGACTGGCTCCTTCCCCATGAGGAATTCCCAGGCGCTGATATCAGGTGAGGGCAGGGCTCTGGGCAGCCGACCAGGTGGGTCCCCTGGGGCTCATGTGGAAGAGCCAGAGGGGAGCATGCGGTGGCCCTTCCAGAAAAGGAAACAAGTGTTAGCTGTGTTTCCACTGTCTATTATTGGGTAACAAAGCACCCCCAAACTTAGTGGCTTCAAACACTAATGGTCATTTCTTTAGCCCACAGATCTATGATCTGGGCAGGAGTAGGCGGGGACAGGTCTCCTCTGATCCGCACGGCATCAGTCGATACCCACAGGGCTTGAGGACCCACTCCGAGAAACTCAGCCAGGCCTGGGGCTGGGGTCGGGCCTCCTTTCTGGCAGGAACTCACGAAGGCTGCATGGGCTTCCGAGGCCATTTAGGGCCACGTATACCCGAGCCACAAGCCATCTGGATTTGAGGGGAGAGGACACAGACCCACATGTGTCAGTGCGAGAACATGAAAACCATCCTATGAGGAGAGCAGGTGGGAGGGAAGCCGGCTGCAGCCAATTTTGGCAAAAATGTGTGCCTACCGAACATCTCTCCTGAGATTGCATCCCTTTCTTCCCTTCCTCCTCATCCATGCGCCTTCTGCTGCCTCCCTTCTTTCCTCTTCCTTCCTCTTCACTTCTCCCCCCTTTCCTCCTTTCTCATTTTATAGAAGACCTATGTGCCAGGGATGCAAAGATGAACATGATCCAGCCTCTCAGGAGCTGATAGCCTGCCTGGCAAATAAACACCTCCATTTCCTTGAACTTTGGCATCCTTTGAGGACGCAGATGCGTGACTCGGGCCAACCCTTTGGCTGAACTTTGATGCTGATCCTAAGCCTGTTGTCCAGGCCTAAGCTCCCTTGCTCAGATGTCCCCAACAAGATAAAAAGGAGGTGTGTCAGTAAGAATCTGTGCTTTTGCAGAAGACCAGCCCTTAGTGAAGGACCAGGGGCTTAGCGGCTCTGTTCCGCGTCTGGGCACGTCCCTGTTGTGTGAAGGAGTGTTGTAAGCATTTGCCCAGCTGAGAATTTCAGAGTCTGCTCTGTGTCGTTAATTAATAATGCCAGGCTGTATGTGGCAGAGATGACAAATACCTGGGCAAGCATGTGTCCCTTCCCCATGCCACACCAGTGCCAGACATCCGCCTCTTTCCTCCTCAACCTCTGAGCCCTTCTCAGCTCACCCACTCAAGGTGTTCATGTCACCAGATCAGAGTTCAGATGTGAGCTCAAGTCTGTTTGCCATTTTTTGACACAAGATTAGGTTTCTGCTCTATCCCGGGAAATCCTCGGGTCTACGGTAAACTAAAGGGGACCCATTGCTAAGTTGTTTTTTTTTTTTAATGTTTGTTTATTTTTGAGAGAGAGAGAGAACACAAGCAAAGGTGGGGCAGAGAGAAAGGGAGCCAGGGACTGAAGCAGGCTCCAGGCTTCAAGCTGTCAGCACAGAGCCCTATACAGGGCTCGAACTTAAGAGCCATGAGATCGTGACCTGAGCCAAAGTCAGATGGCACCCAGGCATCCCTATTGCTAAGCTTCTTGAATATGATCAAGGCCCCCCAGCAGTGCTTCAAGAAGGACATGTCGAGCCTGAGGGAAATGGCCCTGAGCACTGGATTTAATCTCTTCTGTCATCAGAGTCTCCCAGAGGAGCCCTTGTCCCCTATCTCCCTCCATCCTGCAAGGGGCCTTTCAGGTACACCTGGCCACCTGTGAATCTTCTGGAAAAGGGGATTCTCCTATGAATTTTTTCAGAAAGTTCATTTTTTAAAAAGTGGAGAATTCTGGTACACAGCCTTCAGTATCAATTCCCCTGGGCACTAACCCGTGTCATCACTCTGGAGCGCCCCCATCAGGTGCCCCTCACCCTGGAAAATCGGGGGTGGCCCCGTCTCCCCAAGACCCCACCACCACTCCACCCTCCCCCCGTCATTTTTGGTCCGGAGGAGCCCATCTGTGAATTCCATGTGTGTGTCGGCATCTGAGGAAGAATTCATTTGTTTTGTACTGGTGTGTTTTTAAGCCCCTCATTTGCATGTATTTCCATAACTGATGAGATAAAAGTAGGGAGTCATGACAGATGAGCTCCCAGAGGCCTGGTTTGTTGATGATGATAATATTGTAAATTCCCTACAAGTTGGGGAGAGAGAGGGAAATCAATAGGCAGTGGTGTTAAGATCTCTTCCTTGGGGCAGCCGGGAAGTGTCTTACTAAAGTTTAGCTCCAGTTCTTACAAAACACCCAGGTGGGGATTACAGCTTCTCGGAAGTTGGCACCCTCTTGGCAAGGGGTTTACCCCGTCTTTGCTGCTTTGATGTAGGAAGGACAGAAATAGCCAAATGCTTAATTGGGAATCTGAGAGGATTTACACGGCACGTGTCTGGGCCAGCCACCGTTCCGAACACTATGTGTAATAACCCTTTTTATCTTCGTGACAGCCCCTTGAGGTGGGTATGACTAACATCCCCATTTTACAGATGACGAAATGGAGGCACAGAGAGGTCCCCGGACTTACTGCAGGCCACCCAGCCAGAAGTGGTAGAACCGGTGTTGGACTCAGATGTTCTGGCTCTGGAGTCTGTGCCCTTCATCACGGTGTTAACTTTCATTTCTTGGCCATCCTTTCAAATCCCAGCGTCTGGCCCACCTGGGGTTGGAAAGCTCACGCTGAGGTTAGGGACGAAGGCTCGTCCATCAGGGCAACAGGCTGTTCCCTCTAGAGCTACAGAGGTGTCAGGCAGAGTGTGGGCGAGGCCCCAAACTGTCCCTCTCCACGCCTGCTCTGTGCAGTGGAAGGCAGAAAAGTGCCACCTGGTCAGAGCTGTGTGACAATGGCAGTGCCGCCCACGTTCACACCGACCAGCTTGCTGTTTGCTTTTGGCGGTCAGCACCTTCTTGCCTCCTTGAGAATCCACATCCCGTCCTCTGTTGTGGGCAGGCTCACTCGTTGAGCCAGGCTGTGCCACACAGCCACCAGCCAATCAACAGGGGCAGAGAGGGGCAGATGCACGCAGATCATGCCCAACACGTATAACCTCTGGACCTTGACCAGACAGCTTGACTCCCCATGGTCGTGTGGTTGCAACAGAAAAGTAAGGGACATCCCCTGCCTCCCAGAAGTGACTGCATGACTGTGGCAAAGAAGGGGACTGGCACTTGTTGAAAGCCCGCTCGGGATTGGGCCCTTTCCAGACATCATCTCACTGAGTCCTCAGAGCAGCTCTGCAAGGCAGGTGTGGTTACCCCCATTTTACAGATAAGCAAACTGTGGCTCCACGGAGTCATGTGAGCCCCCAAGTCATGAGCAAGCAGCAGGGTCAAGGGTCAGGTGTACATCTGTTTGGCTCTGGGACCCACGGGTCCACTAAGATGTGCTGCCTCTTGGTAGCAGTGAATGGTGGTGGCATGTGGTCACATGTGTCAAGGCCCTGGGCAGGAGAGGGCATTCCGGGTAGTCAGACGGTTGCATGCACGTGAGTGAATGTAAGTGTGTGTGTGTAAGAGTGTGATAGCATAGGAATGTGTTTGCGTGTGAGAGTATATGTGCGGGAGTGTGATCGTGTGTGTATGTGTGTGGGCACGCACACAGCTGCAATGGGATACGAGGTCAGTTCCATGAGCTCACGGTGGATGGCGGGAGTGGCACGGGAGATCTGGGACGTTGACGAGGTCTCCCTGGATGGGATAGTGCCACTCAGCAGCAGGAGGCCCTGTGCTAGGACATTCCCCGAGCCCCCTTCCCCATCTGGTGGGTGGGTGGTTTGGGCCGAGGGCCCAGGAGAGGAGCTCTCTGAGATGTCCCACCTCTGAAACTAAAACTTCTGACCCCACTAGAAGGGCAGAAAAGACTGATGGAGGGTCGAAGGTCAGAGGTGAAACTTTGGAGGGCGCTGGCCTCTTCAGACCAAGGGAACCTGGGTCGGGGGACCTGACATCTCACATGGTCTTTGGGTCACTGCTCAAGCCGCCCAGCCGCTGGGAGTGGCAGCCAGCTCTCTGGCAGGGCGACTTTTTATCTTGGCTCCATTAAGGCCGAGCAGGGCTCAGGGCCCGGGAGTGTGCACCCACCCCGACCCTCTCGTGCTCTCTGCAGGAGGAGCCATGGGTGGCACCATCAGTGCCGTGGCCCTGCTGGTGGACCTGGCGGCGGCCAGCGACGTGACAGACAGCGCACTGGCCTTCTTCCTGACGGCAGACGTCTTCCTCGGGCTCTGCGTGGGGCTCTACATGCTGCTGCCGCGGCTGGAGTACGCCAGGTGAGGCTGCCCTCCACGCCGGCGGCCGCCAGCGGTGGCGGCTCCTTTTCTCTTACCGCCGCCTCCCCAGGGTAGAAATCGTGTGCGTTTGGTTCAGAGCCGCCCCCGGAGCCTGGAGCTACCCTGGCTCCTAGCTGTTGCTCCATGAATGGGCTGGGCCAGTGGATGCAGGCGGCTTTGTGCTGCGCTGCCTTCCCGCGCAGCTGGACAGCGACTCCAGGCAATGACAATGATAATGACACAGAGCAGCTCTGTGGGCACCCATGCGGCCTCTGCCTTGTGCTCGGCCAGGCCTGATGGGCCAGCTCTCATCCGGGGCTCACGCACCTCTCCCACCTGTCCCTCATAGGGGTGGCACTACGGTTTATCACGACCGTCCCCAATTTCGTACACAAGACACCCGGCTCCGAGAGGCTGAATTTCCTGCCCGTGTCCCGCAGCCGGTCAGCAGCAGAATCCGGACATAAACCTGACGCCAAACCTGCGTTTGATCCACGGTCTTCCCGGGCCTCCCTCCACCCTGAGGGACCTCTTGCCTTGCTTGGGTCCTTCTCATGCTTACTCTCTTTCCCTCTTTTTCTTTTCCTTTTTTTTTTTTTTTAAAGCCCCAACTTTACTTACTTACTTACTTATTTAAGAGAAAGAGAAAGCATACACACAAGCAAGGGAAAGGGGAGAGAGAGAGAGAGAGAGAGAGAGAATCACAAGCAGGCTCCACAGTCAGTGCAGAGCCTGATGCAGGGCTCAAACCCACAACCTTGGGATCATGACCTGAGCCCAAATCAAGAGTCGGATGCTCAACCAGCTGAGCCACCCGGGTGCCTCTCCTTTTTCTTTCTTGCTTCCTGCTGCTCTTTGAAAAAGAACCCTTAACTTTTTCTCAGATTTTATGCTTTTCAAGGCATTTTCAGGTCTATTAGCTTATTTGATGCAGGAGAGGCAGAAATTGTTTTCCCCATTCTCTAGGTGAAGGAACTGAGGCAGAGAAGGCCAGGGGAGCTGCCTCTGGCCCCACAGCTTGGGAACTGGCACCCACTTTGTGGGGTGGCACTGAGCTAAACGGTTAACATGTGTGTTTCTTTTGTTCATTCGTTATGTGTGACAACTGTGTGCAGCTGTTACTGCCCTCCCCCATTTTATAGATGAGTCAACTGAGGCTTTGGCAAGTTAACAGACATGCCTGCATTGCTTGCCTGGTGAGTCCCAGGCTGGCATTTGAACCCAGATTTGTTTCCACATCTGTGCCCTCTGCACCACATCAGGTTGCATTCCCAGCTTGTGACTGCGAGGGTCTTTCATCACCACTCCTTCCTTTTGTCCCCCTGAGAAAGTCTCCTCGGTAACCCCTGGGGCCCTCCGCATTCACCAGAGCCTGCCAAGGCACGTGGTGCTTTCTCCAGTTAGAGGACAGTATCACTTCAGGGCTCAGTGGCTCATACTCTGTGTCCCAGGTGACTTCGGACCCTTGAGCATGCCCACCTCCTCTGCAGCGCCTTCAGGGACTTCATCAAAAATTGCCCTTGTGATCCCTGAGGTCTGGCCAGCTCGCTGCCTCCAACACAGTGCCTGACACCCCGTTGCTACTGATTGATTTGTTTTCAAGTCCTGGGATGGACGGAAGGCAGGAGCCTCCCAGCACCCCTGCTGTTTCCCTGGGTCTGTTTCCAGGGCGGTGGCCGATCTCCCGTTTGCCCAGGATGGAAAGGGTTCCCATGACGAGGGGCTTTCCGTACTAAAACTAGGACGGTCTCAGCAAATAGCAAAACCAGGACAGTTGGTCATCCTCATTTCCAGTCTCGCGTGGGCAGGCCAAAACCCTTGCCAGCTGAGCCCGTGAGACAGGGAACACCCAAGGGCTACGCCGTCCCTTGGAAACTTCTCTTTCTTTGCTGGCTAAACCTTTGGTCAAGACTTTTGGGTTTACAGAAATTCATCTGAGGACGAGCTTTGGAGAGAGCTGTGCTCCTGGAGATGCTCAGACTAAATCGTAGTTAAAAGGGAGCCCATGGGTGCTGTCCCCAGGAAAAACAGAGCCGCAGGGCAGTGTGGGAGACTGCTGGCTGGGGGCAGGAGACAGAGCTGAAAGAACTTAATGAGGAAGAGCTTGGACCAGAGGAACTTGGTGCGGAGCTTCCCCAGAGCTGACTGACGGCTGGGACTTGCTGCTGACTAGAGGGGAAGTAAGAAAACTCTCCCTGAATACCGGTTGTGAAACAAGACAGAGTTCAAGGCTGCAGTGCAGGGCTCAGCGGCACATGGAAATGTGACTCGGAGGAACTGTCCCACCAACTCGCTTATCTGTGGGCACTTAGCATGGGTGGCCCTGCAGGAGGCTCAGAAGCTCGTGGCTGCTGCCCTCCTCCATCTAACGGAGGAGGAACCTGAGCCCAGAGAGGGGAGTACATGGCCTAAGGTCACACGGGGAGACAGAAGTAGGGCTGAAACCAGAGCTAGCTGTCACCAAGCTACCATTCTCCCAGCCCCATACCAAGCCTTCTGTTTGAGGTGTGATGATGCACTCAGCCTATGTCTCCTGGCTTTCAGACACTGGAGGCCCAGAGAGGTTGAGTGACTCAGGCAAGGTCACACAGCAAGGCAGCAAGGCCAGGTGACCCAAGCCTTCTCTACTCTGGTCAGAGGAACAGAAATTGAAAATACTGATAATATTCAGTGTTGAGGATACGGGCGGGAGGAGGCGGGGGGAAGACATCTTTATAGGCTTATTAGTTACAATTGTGTTTTGAAGGGTTACTCTGCCCGTGGAGATTTAGCTGGAAACAGGCAAACATGGTCCTTGCCCCAGGGTCCTTCTATTGAAGGAGCCAGATGATAAACCAGTAAACCCACCCAATGATTAGAAACTGTGGTCAGTTTTCTTTTTAAGAAACAGATGATCGTGTAGCAATTAAAGGGGCAGGTTACTATCCGTAGGGTGGGTGAGTGGGACAGAGCAGAGATAAATTGTTCCTACCTGTTGGGAGAGCAATATCCTGATATCTATCAAAATGTTAAAGGTACAAACCTTTTGATCCACAAGTTCCTCTTCTAGAAATCTGCTCTACTGAAATACTAACTTACACATGTAAGGATGTATGTATAGGATTATTCATTGCAGCAGTGTTTGCAGTAGAGAGAAATTGGAGCTAACATAAATGTCCATCAGTCGGGAAGCGGTGAAATTGTATGTCTACACAATGAGGTATTTTGAGCTGCACAACGGAGAGGCATCGAGTCACGTGTCTCCATGTTAAAGACTAGCCACAAGATCTTGTTCTTGACGCAATTAGGTGGATGCATTTATGTATCACAGATAGGTGTGTATTCAGGCAGTTATAGAATGTATTTATATGCATGACTTACATAATTTATTTAGGAATTGTCCTGTTGCAGAAAGTTTTGCAATGTGTATAGTTTGATCCCACTTTTGCTTAAAGGAAATGGAACTAGGAAGGGGGCACCTGGGTGGCTGAGTCAGTTAAGCATCTGACTTCAGCTCAGGTGGTGAGCCTGCTTCAGATTCTGTGTCTCCCCTTCTCTCTGCCCCTCCCACACTCACACTCTGTCTCTCTGTCAAAAATAAATAAACATTTAAAAAAAACCCTAGATGGAGCTAGGAGCTAGGTGTTGGGGGGTGGGGGGAGGGTGTTTGCACACCGTGGAGCAACAGGCACCAGGTTTTAGCCATCAGTGCCTCAGACCAGAGGTGGGGGTTCTCATTCTACTCTGTCGTTTTTCTTCTGCGTTATTTGGGTTCATTGCATCAGTGTGTGTTTTTTTATTTAAAAAATTTATAAATTTTTTTAATGTTTCTTTATTTTGAGAGAGAGAGAGAGAAAGCATGAGCAAGGGAGGGACAGAGAGAGGGGGAGACACAGAGTCTGAAGCAGCTCCAGGCCCTGAGCTGTCAGAGAGCGTGGGGCTTGAACTCACGAACCCCAAGCTTGTGACCTGAGCTGAAGTCAGACGCTCCACTGACTGAGCCAGCCAGGGCCCCTAAAAATTTATATATTAAAATGCTATTTTATCACCACTTCTCCACAGCAAAACAAAAACAATGGGTCACCAGGTGGTGATCAGGAATGCTTTCCTCTGTCCCTGCTTGTGGCATGGTCACCAGCCTCTTGGGCAGGCCAGGGACTGTGCAGGCCTCCCTCTGGCCACCCCAAAATACATATGTCATCGGAGGGTGTCCCAAGGCTGCCGGCCATCCGGGCCTTAGGCTTTATCCACCAGGCCTGTAGGCCTTGCCCCTGGAAATCCCACGACCCTGCTCTCTGGGGCCCTCTGACCACGAGCCCTCTCCCCCTGCAGGTTCTACCTGAGGCCTGTCTGGCCGTCTCACATGGTTTCCGGTGAAGAGCAGCGGCCCCAGGACTCGCCCAGCGCCCCTGCGGCAGCCCCTGGATCCAGCGAGTCCTCAATACCCCCGCTCCGCCCCATCCTGAAGAAGACAGCCAGCCTGGGCTTCTGTATCATCTACCTCTTCTTCATCACCAGCCTCATCTTCCCCGCCATCTCCACCAACATTGAGTCCGTGGACAAGGGCTCAGGCTCGCTGTGGACCACCAAGTTCTTCGTCCCCCTCACCATCTTCCTCCTGTTTAACTTTGCTGACTTGTGTGGCCGGCAGGGCACGGCCTGGATTCAGGTGCCAGGGCCCAGAAGTAAGGTGCTGCCCGGGCTGGTGCTCCTCCGGACGTGCCTCCTCCCCTTCTTCGTGTTCTGCAACTACCAGCCCCGCACCCACCTGCGCACAGTGGCCTTCCGGTCTGACCTCTACCCGGTGCTCTTCACCTCCCTGCTGGGGCTCAGCAACGGCTACCTCAGCACTCTGGCTCTCATGTACGGGCCCAAGATCGTGCCCAGGGAGCTGGCCGAGGCCACAGGGGTGGTGATGTCCTTTTACATGTGCTTGGGCTTAGTACTCGGCTCAGCCTGCTCTGCCCTGCTCGTGCACCTCATCTAGAAGCGGGTGATGGCAAGAACCTCGGTGCCGTGTGACCCTTGGGAGCCTCGGGGAGGTGGGGAGCAGCCCAGCGGGCTGGGGCAGTGCGCAGCATGGGGCCGCGACTGGGCCGGGGGCAGGGCAGAGGACACTCAGGCCTCGCCTCCCCTCTGGGAGCCGGCAGCTGTGCCGGACGCACATCCAGACACTTTAAAGAACTCTCCTGAAACCTTTGGATAAGAACCAAAAGACAGCAAATGGGGCACAGTTGCAGTAGTTACACGGTAGCACAGCGAATGTGCCCAGGTGCCCATAGCTGCCCGTTTGTTACATTCCATCCTGTTTCATAGCCTCTTCTGAATTTTGTTGTCAGTGTTGAGTCTGAGCTGTTACCAAGGCCAGTGGCAAAACCGGACCACAGGCTCTTTGCCTCTCCCAGACTTTCTCCCTCCAGTGGACAGCAAGATGTGACAATTCCCAGTCCTCCCTATCGGGGGGGGGGTTCCCTGGAATGGCCAGTTCTAAGCCCAAGACCCAAGGCTGTGCAGACCCCTGCTTTCTGTGGGTGAGAGAGCATACACCAACCAGACGGGGGACACCGGCCTTCCAGGAAACCTTCATTCCCCAAACTTGGGCTCCAGAAGCCATCCCTGTATCAGGCCTGCATCCTCAAACAAGGATCCTTAAAGTGGTCTCTGGCTTGTGTCAGGGCAGGGTCTTTTAAATGTCCATGTTTGCAACATGTCAAGGCTATCGGTTCAAGGGCATAATGAATCCCTGGATATTTAATGAAAGTCTAATTGGTGGCTGTATTAATCAGGGTCTTGTCAGGAGTCGGCTACTCAAATCAGATGATGTGAGGGTATTTGAAGAGTGGGTGGGTGTAGGAATCCTAAGGGGTTGTGTTTTACCTCCCAGATGTAAGGGCTGGGGATCAAGGGGCGTGCCCAGCCCACCGTGACCCACAGGAGGTATAACTCTCTTGGTTCGTCTCTCCCTCTCCTCTCCTTGAAGCCCCAGTGGACTGAACCACAGCCGTGGGGCAGGCAGAGAGGTAGAGCCTGGGCTGGAAGTGCAGAAGGTGTCCCAAGTAGGGATCCCAGCCTCTCTCGCGTTCATAGATTTACTTATTATTCACATCGTACAGCTCTGAAGCTTTGCCCAGCAGTACTAGGTGCTGGCTTTGTCCTGGTTTGTTCCCGGATAGCTATGTATTTTGAAGCTGTTGTTTCAAAAGGTGACCCTCAGCTCGTGCGGCCCCCACTGGATCTTCGGACACGAGTCGTAACTTGCAATTTACATTTCTTCCAATTCCTTGAAGGCTGCTGCAGGGCTGTTCCTTGGGGGAGCAGGCTGGCTTGGGAATCAGAGAAAAAGGAACTAGACCAGATCAGGAGTTCTTTCTGAAGAGAGTCATGCAGAGAGAACAGAGCTTGCACCCCAAGAAGCAGCGACCCCGGGAACCATAAGTCAGCCCACTCCTTCTCCGAAGGACTTGGGCACCCTGGTGTCCTGCAGACAGCCGGCTGGCCAGGGCAGCAGCCGGTAATCCACACAGTGGAGAATGAAAATAGACACCCTTGAAAGGTTTGCCGAAACTTGATATCTTGAAAAAATAACGTTTTTAACTAAAAATAAATTCTCCTGTCTCCCCGTCCCTTGCAGAAGCTCGAGATCTCTCTCTCTCCCCCTTGGTTTTTTCACCGATTTTAATGCTGGTGGTCATTTGGGGCAGTGGTCTGGGTGGTGACTTATCACAACCTCAGGTGTTTTACAGATGGGTGGCATGTCTGTTTTTAAGTAGATCAGCCATCTCTGAGCTTGGAGATGGGGACCCCCTGGGAGCAAATGAGTAGTGGGGGCCTCACGTGCTCAACTGAAGGGAGTTAGTTTTCAGAAGCCAAAGAGGTGTCCCTGTTAGGGAGGCGATGGGAAGTGAGTGTGGAGTGCAGGGGCAAGAGAGTGGCCGACTGCGAGGGTGCAGCCCTGGGAGGCCCGGGGGACATGCCAGCTTCCCAGGGGGGAGGAGGTGTCAGCTGTTAGGCTGGTGAGAATTATCCAGACTTTGGCTCGCTGTTCCTTGTTGCCCACCTTAGTGGGCATTTCACAAAGGATCCTTCCTTCCCGGGCAGGGAGGAAGGAAAGTGAGAATAATGCCTCTGCAGAAGGGCAGACGGTGATGTTTGGGCCCCATTGTCCCCAGTCACTGTACTATCTCTTGGGGCTAGTCTCATGTGACCCCAGCAGGCTCGTGGAACTACTTCACATGCTTTGGGGGAGTGAGCAAAACTTGCTAAAGGGAAGGGGATTTTTCAGTATGATGTTGGGGGAGTCCCCAAGAGGCTGGCTTTGCCTAATAGTCTCTGATTTAATCCCCCCGTGCCAGTTTTCAGTGCATGCGCATCTTCACTCTCCTTTTATTCCATGAAGAAAGCCAGAGGCAGCTAAATTAGCCGACTCTTCATCTAGTGGTGTCAGGTGCTTCTAAGAACATGCAAGAGGGAATATTATTAGCAAACACTCTTCATTCTGCTGCCTTTGGCTCAGTGCTCCCTAGAGAAGATTTGGGGCCCCCTAATCAGCTTGGATGTGATATGAGAGGAGGTCACTGCAAGGCCCCGGCTTCTGAGACCCTGTAATGCTTTTATAGAGAACTCCAGGTAGAAGGGAGGCCAGAAGTCAGTTGCGAGATTTTACTCCAGCAGGCTAATTTGCAGCCCAGGGTTACCTATCTGTTTTCTGTCATCACTTTCCTAGTGGCAGCATTGTCAGGGTCTGGACCCAAGTCACTGCTGTCTTCCACCCGTGGCCAAGGCAGGCCTGCTTCCTAGTTCAGCTTTGACCCTGGCAGGATCCCAGAAGGAATTTCGGTCCCACAGCAGGTGGAGGCTGGGAGTGGCAGTTGGCCACAGACCCAGGGCCACCTCATCTCCAGCTGCCCAAAACCCTGGCCCAGTGCTGTCCTAGGTCAGGCGCATCACCCCAATTACTTTCCCATCTGCAGATGAACACCATGAGGCTCAGAAAGGTTAAGTAATTTATCCAAGGCCACCCAGCTATTAAGTGGCCTAGACAAGAAGCAAACGTAGGTCTTCCTAAACTCAGGTCCTCGCCTGCCCTGCTCTCTTGCTCCCCTGCTTGAACTTTGATTTTCTCCTTGGTTCTGGATATCTGTGTCCCCTCTTCCTCACTCCATGGCCTGGTGGGAGTGTCATGCCAAGTAGATGTATTGCCCAGAACACTGGCACTGGCCCTCGTCTAACTGATCTTACCAGTACAGCTGGCCAGGCCCCCTGCTGGACTGGGTCCCCTTGGGCCCTGTTCAGTCCACTCCAATCCCCAGCCCCTGTTCTTCTGGTCCCCACAGCCCTTCCTCCTCCACACCGCACCTGCTGCTGAGGTCACCCCAGCATGGCTGCTTGCTGCTGCCCAACCCGTCTTTGGACACAGGGTCACGGGACACAGAATGCAGTTTGGAAGTCAGGCTGCCTTGCTCCCAGCACCACTGGGCACTGGCTGTGTGAGTCACATTGCCTTCAGAGCCTCCCTTCCATGTCTGTAAAGGAAATGATGAGAAATTCTGGAATGTGGCTGTCTGCTGTGCCATTGAGCCCGCCTGGTACAACCAGTCACTCACACACACACACCCCCAACGCAGGCCGAGTTGCAACAGGGCTCACAGTGTGCGTAGCAGTCTGAGCCAAGAGCACAGAGCCCAGCCTCAGCCTGAGAGACAACCTTGACCTCAGGCTGCGGTGGGACTGACCCCCAGTGCTCTCAGCCCTCACAGGGTGCCAGCCAGCTGACACAGTGGCCCCAGGCACCCCCTGAGAACAGTCCCTGCCCTTGACTGCCGGTGAGACAGAGCTCCGGGCCTGCAGCGTGGGGTCGAGGACTTCCGGGTCTACCACCTCCTTGCTGGGTAGTCTGGCCCAGTCTTGCTGATAACATTCTCACCTCAGAGGAGAAGCTTCTTGGAGCTGTTGTAAGAGTTACATGAGCCCCAGTGTTGTAGGTAAAGGTGCCTAGGATCTAGCAGATCCTCAACAAATGTGTTTCCTTTTTGCTGCTGCCTGGACAGTCTGTTGTGATGCTCATCTCCTTCCCTGCGGTGCCCGGCCCCAGGGCCCCCTGCACCTCCAATCCTGATGCCTGTGCTTTGATACCCTCCCGGGGTCCTGCCTAGACATGCCGGACCTGTGGGGCAGGATGCATGAGGCAGAACACTGGAGCTCCGAGACCCCAGCCCACACTGTGCCCTTCACTCTGACCTCTGGACCAGCCACTTCACCTTCCTCCCAACCCTCGGCTGGAAAAATGGCCCCCTCTGCACACATCTTGCCTCCCTCGTCCACAGGTGGCCAGCTAACCAGATGTCCTTTCGGCACTGGCCGCTCTCAAAGTGGTTCTGGGAGTTTCTGCTCTGGAGCCAGCCTGCCTGTGTTTGAGTCCTCACCACCTCCTTACCCTTGCACCACGGGCAAGTTTACCCTGACTCACTTTCACACATGACAGTCGGGGCCATGGTTGCAGCAGCCCCGCATCTGGGGCATTGTGTGCGGTAAGTGGAACGGTGTTAACCCAAAGAAAAGCTGTGGAATTGAGCCTGGTGTAATCAGCGCTAGTCACCAGCTTCTGGAAGACTCTATCTTCACCCCTTCTTGGTTTACCTGACTAACCTGTCAGGAGTAACTCATTGACTGTGTCTCTGCTCCTCACTAGGTTCTGGGCTCGGCTAGTCCCCTATGCCAGCTGCCTAGTCCCTCCCCTGCCCACCTGTCAAAGCCACACCTCCCAGGGTTGGGGCAAATAGGCTTCTTGGAGCTTCCAGGGAATGTGGCTTGACTATGCTGCTTACCCAGTGATTGTTTTACAAGCGTGGGGGGTGGGGGTGTGGTGGAAAGACAGGGCAGGAAGGATGGAAGGGAGAAAGGAGAAAGGAAGCCAAAAAAGAGGAGATAAAGGTGGGCTGGGAATCAGGTCTCCCTCCAGCCCCAGGAGGCAGGTGGCTTTGGAGAATGAAAGTAAGAGGCATCGTATAAAGATTGCAGCCCTGGCAGCCGGGTCTCTTTAAGAATCAGCTGCTTTTCTTTCCTTCTTTCCTCACCTCTCTGCCTTCTGTTGGAGGGCACCCACCGGAAAGGTGTTTCTTGTCCACAGGATGACACTTCTGCCTTATTATCCCCAGGCAGGGTTTGGTGACTGTAACCTTGGAAGAGCCCTCACTGGATGACGGGTTTCTCGGTTCCCATATTGGCCTGCGACACAGAGCCTAACACCGTGGCCGGACGCTGCAAGGGCTGCCTGGGCTGTGAGCCTCCGCACAAGCCTGGCTCCCCCTGGCGGGACAAGGACGTGGTCTGCATCACAGTAAAGGAGGGGCAGATTATTGGGTGCCTACCATGGGGGGAGAGGGCTGTGTCCATGTATAGCACTCTGACATCAGGGGCAGTCGTTCCCATTTTACAGAGGAGGAGACTGAGCCTCAGGTTAAGTCGGCATGAGGCCATATTGGAACTCAGACCAGGGCTGTGAGGTTCCACAGCCTGACTTCTCTCCCGGTCACCCTGCTGCCTAGAAGGTTTTCTCTGGAAGGTTTTCTGATCTGAGGAGTCCAGGGCCATATGCTGGGTGGGCGGTGTGGAGTATGAAGCCTACAGCCTTCCTGAGGCCGGAGTACCCTGTCCAGTGTGAGTCACAGCAGTCGCCCAGCCTGCCCTCAGTGTTTGATGAGTCACTGTTCTTCAGTTACCAAGGCTGCAGGCCTTACAGGCACTTGGGACGGAAAGCTCACCGAGCCAAGTGCGGGGTTTACAGTCAGGGAGCTTCACTGCAGAGACCTTCCCCGGCAGATGCCTCACGTGTGTCCTCACCAGGGCGCCGAGGAATGAGGGGCAGGGGCCCGCCCTCCCGGGCACTGAGCAGAGTGGAGTGGGAAGTCCTCAGATGACCACACCTCTGTCTCTGATTCAAACACACCTAGAGCTGGGAGAGGAACTCAGGTCACCAAGTCCAACCCCCTGCCTCTTGGCAGGATGATCCTTGGGTTGCTCTAGATTGCCCGGTCCCTTAGCCGTGCTTCCAGACTGAGTCCTGGAGGACCAAGGAGATTGAGCATCTCAGTCCTGCTCTTCTGCAAACAGCCCTGTGGTCCCACTGCACCTGTCACACACTTCACTCTAGACAGAAGGACTCAAAACCCTCCCCTGCAGCCCCCACCCTCACCCCTACAGCCTCCATCCCTGCTGCTCTGGGTCCAGGCCTGGTCTTCAGAGTACAATGTAGGCAGAGCATGCTAATGACCCCGGCCCTTTCCTCCCTCCTTTCTCCCTCCCTCCCTTCCTTCCTTCCTTCCTTCCTTTATTCATTTATTTTTGAGAGAGAGGGAGCGAGGAGAGGGGCAGTGGGAGAGAGAGAAAGAATCCAAAGCAGGCTTCACGCCATGGCACAGAGCCCAATGCAGGGCTCAAACTCACAAACCATGAGATCATGATCTGAGCAGAAATCAAGAGTCGGACATTCAACCAACAGAGCCACCCAGGCACCCCTTCCTACTTCCTTCAAAGGGCCGCACAGGTCTTGCCTGGGACCCCTGGGTGCAGTGAGAGGTTCACGGAATGCTGAGAGCATGTGCAGAAGTCTGCGTGCATCTGGTGGGCAGAGGGGCCATAGCACCGATCAGGTTGTCCGAGGGCTCCGCATGCTACGGCTTTCACCCCCTGGATGCCAATGGCCTGCCCTGTTTAGATGGTGTCCCTGGACAGTGCTCAGTGCTGAAGGGCAGGACTCTGAAGCCAGGTTACCCCATTCAAATCCTGACGGTCTCTCATTAGTGACTTTGGGCAAGTGTCTTAACCTCTCTGTCTCAGTTTCCTTATCTGGAAAAGCGGTTGACAGAGGAGGTACCCTCATGGGGCTGTTGTGAAGATTAGATGGGTTGATCTATGGAAAAGTCCAGACTCATCTGGAGCACCCGACAGGATGCAGAGTGCTGGGCCCACCCTGGAGTTTCGGATTCCCTAGATCCGGGAATCCACTTCAAGAACCACTCTGCTAGACCCTCAAAGACTGATGAGGGTTCATCAGGAGCTCACACATGGCCAGGGAGTGAGAACAAAGGCTCCGTCTGCTCCTGTTCCGGTTGAGGGCTCAGGACTGGAAAGCCTTTCAAGAAGCTAAGGCACTGTGGACACTCAAACATCATCCCTTAAAAGTGATCGCAGATTCAGATCCCCATCACGCTGTGAGGTCAGCAGGTCACGGTTATCCTCACCCTGCTTTTTGCTGAGGAGGATTGGTGGAGCCTATAACTCGGTAACCCAGCCTCTGCTCACCTCTGTGAGAGGCC
The DNA here is from genome assembly GCF_006229205.1 of Suricata suricatta. Lineage (NCBI taxonomy): Eukaryota > Metazoa > Chordata > Mammalia > Carnivora > Herpestidae > Suricata > Suricata suricatta. The sequence goes on from NC_043701.1 coordinate 133,193,062, forward strand.
CCGCTGGCTATCACAAAATCACTGCAGAGACGATGTCAGCACACTGCTCTCAGAAGGTGGGAGTGTTTTCTTTCTTTAAGTTCATTCATTTATTTTGAGAGAGAAAGAAAGTGAAAGACAGAGCACATGTGCCAGTGGGGGAGGGTCAGAGAGAGACAGAAAGAGAGAATCCCAAGCAGCATAGAGCCCAATGCGGGGCTCAAACTAATGACTGTGAGATCATGACCTGAGCCGAAATCAAGAGTTGGACGCTCAACCGACTGAGCCACCCAGGTGCCCCCAGGAGAGTTTTCTTTAGAGAAGCTGGAAACCAAGCCGATCTACCCACAAGGTTAGTCCTGGTCCAGAACTGAGATCCAGAACAGGATCATGGGGTGCTGGCAGTGGCTTTAGGCATGAGTCAGAAGCCACACGTCTGAAAGGTCCTGCCACGCTGGCCTGTAAGCATCTCCAAGGCGGCCTGCATAGGTTTACTTGTCTAATCTGATTTTCAGAGAAACAGGAGAGCGACCGCTGCCCGTTGAGCGGTATAACCAAGCACATCAGTGCATAATCTTACTCTGTTCAGCTCCACCATGAGCAAGTAGTATCTCCCCATTTTATAGGTGTCAAAACTAAGACTCAGACACATAGCTGCTGAGGGGCAGAGCCGAGGTGCAAGTGCAGGTCTGTCTGACCCCAGGACACCTGCCAGCACCTACAGCTTACTAGAGCAGACTCATCTGGAGCACCCGACAGGATGCAGAGTGCTGGGCCCACCCTGGAGTTTCGGATTCCCTAGATCCGGGAATCCACTTCAAGAACCACTCTGCTAGACCCTCAAAGACTGATGAGGGTTCATCAGGAGCTCACACATGGCCAGGGAGTGAGAACAAAGACTCCGTCTGCTCCTGTTCCGGTTGAGGGCTCAGGACTGGAAAGCCTTTCAAGAAGCTAAGGCACTGTGGACACTCAAACATCATCCCTTAAAAGTGATCGCAGATTCAGGGCAGAGCCTGGGCACTTGAAGAGCCAAACTCATGCTCTCCACCAGCCCCACAGGTTGGCATCCAGTGGCTTTACCCCCTCAGCTGGCTCTTTCCCACCTGCTCCCTCCACCATAGATATTGAGGAGGGAAAAGGGAGCAAGGGTGAGGCCCACAGCTTGGAGTTGACAAGTTGGAAGGAGCTGTGGTCTCACTCCCTCTCCTGCGTGCTATAATTGGGGAGCCTCAGCGAGGGTGCAGGGCCGCCTCCCACCAGGGGCGGGGTCACACTTCCTACCTGTTCTCTGGGCTCATTAGCTGCTGAGATGGTGTTAACTGCTTTTAATTTTGCTGAGTCTTTGCTGAGACTCAAACAGGGAAATGAGCCATTACCAAACAATGCTTTTTTGCAAAAGACACTGAATGGGAATGCATTTTTTATAACTTTTATGTGAGCTAAGAATGCAGAAGTCTGGCCTCACTTTATCAGAGTTGACTTCAGAAGAGAGTTGTCAGTGGCTTGCCTTCTGCCCACACAGCTCTGGGAGAAGGGAATGGGAGGGGTTAAATGCTAAAATGTGCCAGGTCTGTTAGCACCATGCCAGGTGGCCTGTTGTGAGGACGTCAGGACATTCCCCTCTACCTTGCTTTTTGCTGCTTAAAACCCTCAGGCTCTGACATGTTGGGTAAGGACTAACCACCTCAATTCTTGAAATTAGGAAGAGCTCAGGTACAGGGATTATAATCAGGGGACTTTGGGTAAGTCGCTGACTTCTGCCGGCCTCAGCGTTCTGACCTGTGAAGTGGGGAACTAACTGATCTTGCATACCTCAAAATTGTCATCAGGTCAGGGTGCCCTGTAAATATACTTCAAATAGAAGATATTAGCTTTTTTTATATTACCAATCTAGCTGTGGATCCATTTGTAACCCATCTCATTGGGGCTTGGAGTCTATAGGTTCAAGGGGACTTGGCTCTTCCTCCCGTACCATGATTTGGATACCCAGGACTCCTGAACCGCTGCCTAAATGAGCTGAAACTTGCAAACAGGGCCTGGGCAGCCTCGTCCTTAGGTTCATCCTTCATAGGACAGACTCAACAGGTGGCTATGTGCCAGTGGTGCAGCGTTGGGACATGTGGTTTCAGCCTCCAGTCTGTGCACAGGAGACCCCTCTAGGTCTCTGTCAGAGAAGTCCAGATGCAAACCTGACCTTCCACATTGCTATAAAGGTATGTATGTCAACGTAGACGAACATAAATTTGAGTTTGTTACTTGACTTGTAACTTACATATTGAGATCTACAGTGTATGGGCCTTGATTTGTACTCTTGCCCTGGGCCCACAAATGTTCCTTTTTTAATTTTTTTTTTAACATTTATTTATTTTTGAGAGAGAGAGAAACACTGAGCATGAGCTGGGGACGGTCAGAGAGATAGGGAGACACAGAATCTGAAGCAGGCTCCAGGCTCTGAGCAAACAGTCAGCACAGAGCCTGATGTGGGCCTTGAACCGTGAGATCATGACCTGAGCCGAAGTTGGCTGCTAACCAACTGAGCCACCCAGGTGCCCCATAATGTTCCTTTTTATTGTTAGAAGTTTGAATTCCACTTCCTTTGAGCCAGACAGACTTCTTTATTTTCCTTTTTTCATGTGTGCCTCTCTGATTTTCTGTCCTCTGTCTTCCTAAATATTCAAAGCTGTGCCTTATTTGGAAATGCAGCCAGGACTCACAGAAGTGTATGGAGGTTTCAGGGGCTCCCTTCCCTTCTTTTAACCACTTCTCACCCCGCTAGAGACACACAGGACAGACCACAAGTAGGGATCATGGGTTCTTCCTCAGCCTCCTTTTTGCCTCCTAAGCAGTTTTCAGGCAATGGATGTCCATGCAGCTTCGGGGTAAAAAGTGTTCCATTAGCCCCTAAGCCACAGGGACTAGACATACTAAGGAAAACTTCGGCTCCATCCTAGACCCTAGAAACCTAGATTTTTATGTAGGGGGCAATGATAGAAAAAGTGGTCCTGCCTGATCCTCCCCCATCTCCAGCCTGCAAGGGGAAGGTTCTCAGCTGGGAGAGGGGGAAATCAGTCAGTGAAAGAGAATAGCCAACGACTTCCTGCCCCTTTGGGTTCTCCTGACTCTTCCTTATTTGCTGATGGGGTCATCGTCCACATTTTGCTCCCTATGAAACCCTTTTCCTGATGTCCCCTTGACATTCAGACACCCTTGGGCAGGGCAGGGACAGATCTGGAAGTGGGGCTGCTGCCTCTGTGAGTTAAGTCTCCCCAACCCCTGAAGGGAAGACAGGAAGAGCCGCCCCTCCCCCTTGCCTCCTGTAGTCCTAGGAAGATGCAGTGGCAGTGGGTGAGGACTTTGGGGCACATCAAATTCTGCTGAACGGCTTCCCCTCCCCTGTGCCTGAGGGGCATCTCCCACTCCCCGCCTACTGCACACACCGGAATAGAACGAGAGGAAAGGCTGTGTGGTAGACAACTCCGCCGGCTGTCTCAGCCACCGGGTCTTCAAGTGTGAATGTGAGCTATAGGGACCGTGCTGGGGGGAGGGTCTGAGAGGTCAAGAGCCAGAACCCCGCACCTGGAGGTCTTCCCTGTTCAGTTCTTTCAATCCTGACTACCCACAGGGGCAACTTCCGGTGTGGTGCCTGAATGAAGGTCTTCAACACCTCCCTAAACTTGCTATCCTCCTTGTTTCACAGAATGGTATCAGGCCTCAGTTCCAAGGTCTCGCCCGCCAGAATTGAGAATATTTTGTTTTTATTTGCATTTCTTTCTAGGGTTTTTTGCCTTCTATTAATGACAGGTGATATTGGTTTTCTATTAAATGATATATAGTTTGCTTTTTACTTGCTTTTATTTTTAAGTAAACTGTACATCCAATGTGGGGCTTGAACTCATGACCCCAAGATTAAGAGTGACATGCTCTACTGACTGAGCCAGCCAGGTGCGCCTATTATTTGCTTTATGGTCAATGTATGTAAACTGAGTTAAAGAGTATTAAATTAGGGGCGCCTGGGTGCCTCAGTCAGTTAAGGGTCCAACTTCGGCTCAAGTCATGATCTCATGGTTCTTGAGTTTGTGAGTTCAAGAGTTCAAGCCCTGCATCAGACTCTCCTGGTAGTGCAGAGCCCGTTTCGGATCCCCTGTCGCTGTCTCTGCCCCTCCCTTGCTTGTACTCTCTCAAAACTAAACATAAAAAAATTTTTTAAAGAATATTACATTTAAAAAAATACAGGTGGCACATGCATATGGCAAATATCATTCAAATTTATTATTTTAGAGGCAAGTAAACTGACACCCAGACAGGAGTCCCCAGATCCCAGAATGAGTGTCTCTGACATTCAGGAAGAACACAGACATCTATTTGCCCTGAAAACCATGGTGTTCTACTCAAAAGTCAAGGGCTAAGTAAGGTCCGCTTTTAACTTTAGGTCCCATTAACTCTCCTCTCCTAGCTGTTTTTGCAATTTTCATCTTAACCAATAAAAGTGAGAACTTCTGAAGTTATTCACGGTCTCAGAGCACAAATCTGGCCATTTTCCGAGGCAAAGGGCTTCAGCCCTGGAGCTAGCAATAACTGGCAGAAAGGAAAGGAAGAGGTAAAAATAGAAGTGGAGAGAAGTGAAATTGGAAGAAGACACAATAGCTTCAGCATTTTTAAGGACTTGAAAGTGGAGGAGGGCAGTTTCGTCTTCCAGACTGTCCCATCCTAAGTGGACACAGCAATCAGTCTCTGACAAAGCTCTAGCCACAGTTACTCTTTAACGCTGATACAACTATTATTACTTGTTACCATGAATCTGATGATTTGCCCACTACCCCTGAGCACTTACTCAGTAGATGCCTAGCGATTGGCTAAGACTTAACACCCTCTCATCAATCCTCACAAGGAGGCTTTAAGTTAAAATCTTGGACTCTGGAGTTGCACTGCCTGGGGTTGGAAATCTGGTCCTGTGGAGCTGTGTTACTTAAGGCAAATTAATTCCTTCCCTGAGCCCCGTTTTCATCCTCATCTCTCCAAAATGGTCATAATATAAATACCCATCTCTTGGGATCAGAAGGCTTAACAGAATGCTTATCAAGGGTAAAAAGTAAGCAATCAATAATGTCACTTAGTAGTGCTATTGTCAGTACCAGGAAGGCAAAGAAACTTCGGGGACCGGGGGAGCGGCATCTGCCCAAGGTCAAAGGCCTGAACCAGGTTAGCTAGCTTGAGGGGCTGGGTCCGGAAGTGTTGGAGCCTCAGGGCCCAGGGCTGGGATGGCGTGGCAGGAGCTGCTGGAGAGGGGCCTGGGCCGCAGATGCTCCAAGCTATTTCAGGGACTCAGCCCTTTCTTCCCGGGGGCTCGGACTGATAGAGGCGGGACGTGGCAGATCCTCAGCCCCGCGAGGCCGTCCCGCCGGTGACCCGTGGCGATGCCGATACGCCGCGCTCAATTCGACCAGGAATTGCTCCCAACACCCCAGCCTCGCTGCCTACGTCGGCCTCTCTAAAGCCACAGGGGCCACCCTCCACGAAACAGAAAGCCCAGTGTGGCTTCCGGGAGCCTGGGGGCATGCCGGGAGCCGCGCCGCGCAGCCAATCCTCGTGCGGGGGCGGGCTGTGGTTGCCTGGCAACGGGTCGGGCACCGGGGTGAGGGGGCGGAGCCAGTCGAGCAAGGGAGCAGGTGTGGTAGCAGGGTGGGGAATGGACCTGCCAATCCCTAAGGAATCTTTCCTGTCTCTAGTTCCTTCACTCCTACCTGGAATTGGAAGAAAGAGATCATCAGCGCAAATGATAAACGAGAGTAAACCATGGAACTAACAACAATAATAAAAAAAAGATATTCATATTTATTGGTTATTGGACATTTACTGTGGGCCTGGCTCTAGAGGTTATTTCATTTGATCCTCATCTGATCCTGTAGGGACAGTATGATTACTGTCCTCATTTTGTAAATGAGTAAATGGAGGTCTTGCAAAAATTCGGCACCTTTTCCAAAGTAACTCAGATAGGGAGTAGCAAGGCCGAATTGAATCTAGGTATTCTTGAACCCAGGTGGTCTGTGTTCTTGGGTCTGTTCAGCAAATGAGTCTAATAGACCTATCTGCAGGGGCCAGCCCAGGTTTTAAAAAGCCTGAAACGTAGACAACTTAGGGTGCCTCTTTAGGAAAAGGAATTACAAGCTGCAAATATAAAATTAGTCACAGAAATATACTTGTGTAGAACGTTCAATCAGAACAAACACTTGCTAATTTTACAAAAATATATGACCATATGTACACAGTGCTAGGGCCCTACCCAAAGGTGTCCTTGACCTTTAGTTCCCACTGAAGTCTTTCAATCAGACGTCAAACTACCTTGCAGGCTTCTCTGCTATTACTCTCCCTACCCTGCCGCTCAGCTACAGGTGCGCCCCTGGGTGGGCTCTAGCAATGGGTTTAGTAGGGCTTTCCGGCCGTGCCAGCAAGCTTGGTTTCAGGGAGTGAGTACCCTTGGAAGCAGTTCGAAAACTCACAGACACCAAGTTGGTGGCCATCTACCCTCAGGTAGGATCATGTGGAACATCTTTTACACCAGTGGCTCTTAGGTGTGGTCCCCAGACCTATTGCCATCCGCACCACTTGGGAATTTGTTAGAAATACATATTCTCATGGACGCCTGGGGGCTCAGTCAATGAAGAGTCCAACTCTTGGTTTTTGCTCAGGTTATGATCATACTGTTCGTGAGTTGGAGCTCTGCATCCAAGCTCTGCTTTGGATTCTCTCACTCTGCCCCTCCCGCATGAGCTCTCTCTGTCTCTCAAAATAAATAAACTTAAAAAGTAAAGAAAAAAGAAAGGCCTATTTTCAGATTCCCATCTCACATCTACTGAATCAGAAACTCTAGGGAGTGGGGCCCAGCAAGTGGTGTTTAAATACACCCTCCGGGTGAGTCTGACTCTCAGGAAGGTTTGAGAACTACTCTTCTACCACACTGTTTCCCAGAATTCCCTTCGGGTCAGAGCTCCAGATGTTTACAATGGTAACTTACTCCGGTAACACACCTTTTTTGTGTTTTCCTTCCCCCGCTTGCCTCACTTGCTCACTCTTCACCTGGGGCTTCGTGGGATCACCTCCAATAACCTGCCTACTCTCGAATCCTTGTCTCGGGTCTGCTTCTAGAGAAATGTCACTGTAGATGAACTCAGGAGGAGGTGTCATTGCCCAGTGGGGAAGAGGATGGTGGCTGGCACCCACCGAAAGCTGAATGCGCTGCTAAACAGTTGGCTTTCATTGTCTCGTGTCCCCACCCCTAGCCCCCAAGGACATTGGGGGTTGGAGGATTTGAATGGCTTGCCCAAGGATCTGAACCCAAGTCTGCCTGAGTTCCGAGGGCAAGCTCCTCACCAGTGAGGACAGAAGGCTGACTTGCATCACGTTCCCTAGTCGTCACTGCTCTTCTCAAAGCAGGCAGGAATCAAGCCTTGTTGGGAGGGGGGCTACAGTCTGTGCACTTAAAAGAAGTGCAGAGTGCCCAGTGTGGGGGACTGCATGTCCTCCCAGGGCCTGAGGTCCCTTCACACTAGCGCTCCCAAGGCCAGTCCCGGCACCCACAGCATGTGCCCTTAACCCAGAGCTGGGCCTTTCCCATCACAAATACCTAGAAACGAGTCAGATCTGTAGCTGAGGGATGCTGCTTGCGGCGGGGGCGGGGGGGACTTGTCCCTGAACTCTACTTTCCCTGACGTTCTGAAGCCAAAGCCTGCTTGGTTCTGCACATTTCCAGAAAACTACAGCCCTCGCTCACTTGTCACCTTCCCGTTCTTTGATCTGGGAAGGATGGCTGTTTATAGGTAGGGGTTGGATGGTGGCAGGGGTGAGGGGTGGGGGCGAGGTAGGGGAGACACTGCCAAGAATCCAGGCTTCAACCTTGGGCTGTGCTGCTGACTTTGGGTCAGTCTTTTTATTTTAACCCCTTAGAGCCTCGTTGTTCTCATCTATAAATGGGGAATGCGACTCCGCCCCCCTGAGATTATTCTAATGATGCGGTGCTCATGGCAGACCAGCGATGTACATGCATGACGCAGGCTTGAGCAGTGATGGATACAGGTTTGCAACTGTGACTTCCCTCTGTTTCTTCCATTACAATGACAAGAGTACTTGGAGGCTGGATGTGGTTGACGGCCAAGAGGTAGTGCCTTCTCCCCAGGACCCTGCCAGTCCACCTTTCAGGGTAGGAAGAGACAGAAAGGATTCCTTTGGCTATTGCACGGCTTAATGATGCCCGGTGCCTCACCCTATCAAAAATGGTCTCCCTTGACTCCCCAGTAGAAATCTGGGTGATTCCAACCTAGATGGTCTGTGTTCTCAAAGAGTCAAGCAGTGGAGACTCCATTCGGTAATTTCTCACCATGTCATTTGCTTTTCCTTCATGGCACTCATCACATGTTATAATTACTTATCTGTGTGTTTTGGTAAACATTTACAAAACAAAATAGTACATGGCCTCCTGGTACCTATTACTTAACTTCAAGAGTTACCAACTCAGGGCCAATCCTTTTTTCCTCTACCCCCACGCCCTCCCTTCCCTGTATGATGGAGGCATCATATCATTTCATCTTTAACTGGCATATATCTCTAGATGATTAAGGCTCTTTAATGCAATATAGCCACAATACCATTGTTGCACTTAGATGAACAAGTCCTTGATATGTGATTATTGTTAAATGCCTGTCTTCCTCCACGAGGCAGAGAGCTTTATGGGAGCTTTTGCTCACTTTTGGCTGTATCCACAGTGCCTGAGACCTAGCAGCCGGTTGCTAAGCATCTCTTGGATGCATGGATGGATGGATGGGAGAAAGGCAAGGGTGCTGGGACCCAGCCTTCCTTCTGTGGTTGCTGCCTTGACACTGGTGTGATGGGGGCCTTCCAGCCCCAGTGTCACTCACCCCCACTGGGTGAGCAGCACCGTGGAGCCATAAACCTCTCAGCGTCTCTCATCCCTAGCCTGCCTTCGGCTTAGTCAGGCAGCAAGTCACTAATCCTCTCCTGATGGCTGCAGCCGGCTCCCCCTGCGCGGCTAATTCCATGTTCTGACTTAATCATCATACTTAGCACTCTCAATAAGGGCTTTGCATCCTCAGAGCCCTACTCAGGCATTAGCTGATCACTGTAATCTGTCTGACTCCCAAAGTGTCAGCCAGGATGGCAGGGGAAGAACTGGTTTCCCCTGTCCACTCAGAGCCTCAGTTTTCTCATCTGTAAAATTAGGTTAATATGCCTAACCAGCCAAGCACGTAGGTGGCTGAGTCAGTTCAGTCTCCAACTCTTGATCTCAGCTCAGGTTATGGTCCCAGGGTTGTGGGATGGAGCCCAGCATCCAGCTCTGTGCTGAGCATGGAGCCTGCTTAAGATTCTCTCTCTTTCTCCTTGCCCTTCTCCTTCTCTCTGCCCCTCCCCGACTCATGCACTCTCCCTCTTGCACTCTCTCTCTCTCTCTCTCTCTCTCTCTCAAAAATAAATAAACTCAAAAAAATGAAAACGAAACATACAAAAGAACCTAACTGGCACGGTTGGTGCAGGGATTAAGTAAAACAAAATACAGTGAGTGCTTGTCCCATAACACATGATGACCTTTTCCCAGTATAATTCAAGGGTTCACTCTGATCAGAGAACCAAACAGATCTTGATTTGAATCCAGCTTCCTCCACTTAACGTGAAAATTTCTGAGCCTCCATTTCCTCATCTCTAAGATGGGGGTGGGGGTACCTATGAATGCAGACTTTGCTGAAAGGACTGAACCCCATGGGATGTGCATGTGATGTGCTGGGCGACACAGTGCTGGGCGCCTTGTAAGTGCCAGATAAGTACCTGTGGTTATTGCAATTCCCCCAGGGAGATGGGGGCAGGAGAAGTCTCTGGTGCCCTCTGGAAGGTGCCTTTACATCTTTTCTCCTCTGTTCCCCCAAGGTGTACGCGTTGGCAGAAAATGTTCCTTGCACTCACTGTCATGTTCCCAGCCCTCGGCCTAGTGGTGTGCTCAGTAAATGAATAAGTAAATAATTTGGTGACACAGGGGTGGAAATAACATGTCTGAACAAGACATGTCAGTTTATAGAGGACTTGCAAGATTTTTCTTTTTCTTTCAACCAGAGAAAGTAAACAGGCTGGGGATTACACCCCACATGCTCCAGATGAGGAAACTGAGGCTCAAGGACATAAATGTTAGCAGCTGCAGCCACTCCCACCCCAGCTCTGATAGGGCAGGAGGAGTGTGCTCAGCATTGCCCTCTGGAGGAGTTGGGCCTCTGTCTCAGCTGGAATCACAGGTCTTTTTGAGACCTTCTAAACCTGCAGGGATTTTGCCTGCTACTCCTTCCTCTTGCTGTGCCTGGTATGGGGCAGTATCCTAGTGCTCTTGTTTTTAACTACTGAGAATTTCAATATTGAGGCTGACATGAACAGTCAATGAGGTTGTACACTGTGCAACTCCAGGGGGACAGACATTGTTCACTGTGACAGCAGTGAATCACCAGAGGTAAGTCTGCTGTGAAGTTGAAAGAGACGCTAGGAGGAGGTGAAAGGGCCCTTCTTGGCTGGGTCGACCAAGATCAGGAGCACTGTGCCAGGGATCAGGGCTCCTGGGCCCTCCCTGCTTTGGTGTGGGAGGGCAGGGTCCATGTTCAGAGTGTGGGCATCTGGAGACTGATCTCCACCCTTCCTAGGAAGAAGGGTATGGAAGCCCTGGGGACTGAACCCTAGTTTTAAAACTTGAGGAAGTTGAGGAAAGGGAGCAAGATTCAGAGGCACGTACTTTATATACTATATTACATATATAAGTAATAATTTAGCCTCACAAATAAAGCTCTTGGAAAAGAACCATCAACCCATTTTACAGACGAGTTAACTGGGGGCACACAGAAGGTAACTGACTTCCCCAAAGGTCACACAGCAAGGAAGTGGCATCCTACTGACTCCAGGTCTCGCTGTGCTACCTTTAGTTGTAACCTGCATTTTATAAAGGAGACGGCTGACGCCCAGAGATGGGCAGTGCCTTGCAGAGGGTCACACAGCCATCTAGTGGCCAAGCAGATACTGAACCCAAAATTCTAGACTCAGTCCCAAAATGAGCCCATAAGGGTACCTGGCCCATCAGTTAACATTGCTCCCTAGAGCAAGTCTAGGGAGACAGCTAGGATGGCTAGGGGAAGTGGAGCAAGTGGTGAAGGACAGAAATTAATCGCTTCCATTTTCAGCCCAGTCTCTAAGACCAGTTTCCTTCAGAACAGGGCTGGAGGGGTAGGCGGGGCGGAGGACGGTGGACTGAGAGGCGCCAAGCGGCACTCCACCTCTAGGTGGCGCCCCGCACTGCAGATCTGGACTCCCTCGGGAAGCCAGGCCACCAGGAAATGGTCTGTCCTGGGGCGTCAGTCTGTCTCTGTAGTTTTTGGGATGTCCCTGGAAAACAGCTCTCTTTTCCCCTAAGGCCATCTCCGCCCGGGCTTTGGCAATGAAGCGTTGGCAGGCCTCAGACCAGGGGCTCACACCTCAACCCTGTCCTCCCTAGAAAACCTCCTGCTGACCCCGGGATCTTGGAGAGGTGTGCATCCAGATGCTTCCCATGTGCTTGACCTTGGGCCGTTTGCTCATCATCTTTGAGCGTCACTTTCCTCATCTGTAGAGTGGAAGTGGGTTTTGTTTCCAGGATATGGAAAGAATCAGATGGAACATTTTTATGGCTTGTTGCAGGTGCTCAACAGATGAGAACTATCAGGATTGTTCCCGTGGACAGTGGCTGCCTGATGTTATTTCTGTCTGGCTGCTGTTTCTTCCTACTCTTTTTTTTATCATATGATGCCGGCCCATCACGCCATGCCTCACCCATCACCACCAGCCTCTCTGACTCATCCCCCGTGGACCTGCTACATCCTCAGAGACAATATGGGATAGCGGTTAAGCAGGAGGTCCTGAAGCCTCCCTATCTGGACCCAGATCCTTGCCTCTGTCACTTCCTGTGTAGCCTTGGTCAAATTCCTTAGCTTCCGAACTTCAAAGTCTTAGCGCTCACTAGTAACCTAACCAGCCTCACTGGTCGTTAGGTCGGGGCCATGGGATGAACTGGCTCTGGCCAGAGAAATGGGAGCAGAGTGACATGTGTCACCCCAGATCAAAGCAGTTCGGAGCTTCTCCTCCATCCCTTTCTTGCCCTGTCACCATAACCTGTGTGTGGCCACAGGGACATGTGTCAGACAGTACAGCTCTAAGACGGAAGGGCCCTGAGTCCCCAAGCAAACTTTGGAGGAGGGCCATGCACTAGCACCGCACGATATATAAGGGAGGAGTAAACTTTTATTGTCACTGAGAATTCAGGGCTTGTTTATACGACCCAAAAACCTAGTTTAACTTCACCGATACAACTTTCCTGCACCTCAGTTTTTCTCATCAGTGAAATGGGAACAGTGCCGCTCTTGTGGAGTTGTTGTGTGGATTAAATAAGATCGTGAATGCAACCCTCTTAAAATGTAAAATTGTACCTTTTACGACTTCTCCAGGAAGATATCGAAAAACACACACAATAACCTTAGATCCTCAGAGCAGGAGGGATCCTGTAACCTTGAACTCACTCCTCACGGTTAAATGAGGAGACAGAGGCTCAGGGGGAGAAATGCCTTGTTCAAAGTCACTCAGGCAGAGAGCGGCAGAGTCAGGGCTGAACCGAGTCTTCTGACCTCTGTCTATAACTTCAAACTATTCCTTGGTCCCTGCTCTCTGGGAGCTTATGATCTGATTGGAAACAAGACAGACATAATAAAAGATCCCTAAGGATTCCATACGGTGTACAGGCGTGGGATGTCATTGAGACTGGGAGGATTCTGAGGGTCAGAGGAAGATGTGGGGGTCCAGAAGGTGAGCAGGGAAGGCTTCTGGGAGGTGGTGGGGTTTGAAGAGTGGCTTCAGCACAGAGCAGGGGAGGACATGGAGCAACGGCAGGCGAGAGGGCAGTGTAACCCAGGTGAGGGGATGGGGAGGTCCAAAGAGCAGAGAGGCCCATAGGACAGATGAGTCCAGGTGCAGTCCTAGTGAAGGACATGTAGGTTTCCCTCTCCCCCGTATAAAGCTCACTGCACGCAACATCTTTGTAGTGACCTCTGTGGATATGTGTATTTTGCTGGCTGAGACGGAGACTTTCTGGGGAGGCAAGGTTAGGGTGAGGTCCAAAAGGTATGTTGGCCCTCGTTTCTTAGGGTGAGAGGGCCGGGGGCATTGAATGCCACACTGATACGTCCCCATCATTCTAAGGGTCAGGACCTCCAATTTCAGCCACTTACTAACCACAGTGGCAAACCCTGGCTCATCCATGTGTCAACCACACTATTATTAACTCAATTTCCATGTTAAGCACTCACTTTTCAACTTGTCTATTCATTCTTAAAAATATATCACCACCATAAATGAAAAAAAAACCCACAGCTCTCGTGGCAATAAATGAAAGATAACAATAAAAATAAATACAACAGGGGCACCTAGGTGGCTCAGTCTGTCAAGTGCTGACTTTAGCTCAGGTCTTGATCTCACAGTTTGTGAGTTCAAGCCCTGTGTCAGGCTCTCTGCCATCTGGGTGGAGCCTGCTTTGGGTCCTCTGTCCCCCTCTATTTCTGCCCCTCCCCTGCTCATGCTCTCTCTCTCTCTCAAAAATAAATATTTAAAAATAAATAAATAAATACAACAATAACAACACTATACTATTAAATACAGCCAGCCAGAGGTTTAGTCGAAGCCTGATCACTTCTGGTTCAAGGAGGAGGGATTATAGAGCGTTAAAAGACAGAAATGCACAGAGATGGTGTCCTGTGGGTGCGTGCCTAGACCATAACAAGTGACGACAGAATAACTCTCTATGCGATTCCCCGAGATGACCTGAGGAAGGCTTGCGTCTAGCAGGAAGTGACTTGCAGGCTGTAGCAAATGGGGTCCCCAACCCGAAGGCTGTTTCCAGCATGGGAACAAGATCTTCCCTGGGGATGGCTGGACTGCAGAGGCATCCAGAGGTGGGAGACCAAACAGGCTGACCACAGGCTGCGTGTGTGACGAATCGGGGGTGCTCAGAGCCTGGGGGACAGAGCAGTGCTTGCCTGCTGATCCCCGGTCCGGGCTGCAGACACGCCCAGGGGCACACTGCCTCCTCTCTGCCCCGTTGTCTCAGTCAGGGCTGGCACTGCGAGCGTGTGACCTGTGAAGTCACATAGCACCCCATGCTCGAAGGGCCCGACACTCAGTTTCATGCTCTGTTGTCAACATCATTCAATGGAACGCATGCTGGCAGATGAAAAAGAGGAAGCAGACCCTCTGTGTACCAATATGGGAAGAGCTCCAGGACACATTTAACAGGAAAAGTCAAGTTACACAACAATGTGTGAAGCATGACTCAATTTATAAACAACAAATCATTCTTTAAATACATACATGTGTAACATTTTTATTCCATTTTCCCTTCCATTGGCTGGTGAGTCATACATCCATTTACCGTTCTTTTAGGGTTAGCCTAGAGATAGACCAGACACCCCTGATTTATTAGCGTTTCCCATACGTTCCCATTTTTACCCACCTCCTGGACAACGCAAGGACCTTAGAACATTCTAACTCCATTTACCCCCTTCCTGACTCATGTGCTATTGTGTCGTGTCTTTTAATTCTCTCTATATATTTTAGACATTATTTTTATTGTTTTATCCCACCAAGATTCATTTGTATTTACCCGTATTTCCCTTTCTATTGCTCTTCTCCCCTTCCTGAATACCCAAGCTTCCATCTGGGACCACTTTCCTTGTGCCTGAAGCACACCCTTTATATTTAGTTTTATATTTGAGCCATTCATATGGTTCAAAATTCAAAAGTACAGAAGTGTGCCGTGATGGATGTCTCTCTCTTCTGTCCCTGCCCCCAGATGAAAAACTTTACATTTCCATATGTACATAGAACATTACTGGGAAGGATTTGCACCAAATGGAGAACAGTGGTTTGTCTATGGGATCTGAAATGTGTGCAATGATAATGTGTGCCTGTCTCCTGTGTGTAAACAAAAGGAAAGTCGGGGCCTGGGAAAGGTAGCCAGGAGGCCTGTCTTTCTGACCGAAAGCCTCTACTGTGCCCTACGGTGCACACAGCCTCTCTGTGTCATCCTCATCCTCATTTGATCCGGCCACAGCCCTGTGGGCCAGAAGGGGCAGGGGCCCCTCTTTCCAGGACAGCTAATGGCCATGGCTCTGGGGTGCCATTTTATAGTCATCAAGTCATTCAATCCGCATGAGTCTTGTCACCAGTTTACAGATGAGCAAACTGAAGCAAAGAGAAGTTAGATGACATGCCTAAGAGGCAGAGCAGGGATTCAAAATGAATCCAAACACCCCAACTCTGGAGCTCAAGATACTACTAACCCCATTTTACAGATGAGGAAACTGAGGCCGCAGGACATTGAGCCATATACTCAAACTCACAGTCATTAATGGAAGAGCAAGAACTCACATCCATGACTTTTGGGATCAAAACCTATCCCTGGGTCCCTATTCTCGGATAAATGGTTTTCCTTTGTGCATTAGAATCACACAGGGGATTTTCGGGTTGCCTGGGTTGGTTGGTTAAGTGTCTGACTTTGGCTTAGGTGATGATCTCACAGTTTGTGGGTTCGAGCCCTGCGCCAGGCTCTGTGCTGACAGCTCAGAGCCTGGAGCCTGCTTCGGATTCTGTGTCTCCCTCTTTGCCCCTCCACCACTCACCACTCTATCTCTCTCTCAAAAAAAAAAAAAAAACCATAAAAAAATCACACAGATGTCAGTCCAGACCAATCAAAACTGAATCTCTGCTCCTATTGCTCTCCCTCCCCACGCCCCCACCTCCCAGGAGCTTCTAAAGTACGACCAGGGCTAAGGACTACCGCCCTCACCTGTAGGTGGGCAGGGCTGAGTCTGACTGCCTGGGATTGGTTTAATAAATTTTTTTTACAGTGTATTTATTTATTTTGAGAGAGAGAGAGTGAGTGAGTATGGGAGGGGCAGAGAGAGAGGGAGAGAGAGAACCCAAAGCAGGCTCTGTGCCGTCAGCATAGAGCCCAATGTGGGGCTCAAACTCACAAACCATCAGGTCATAACTGGAGCCAAAGTCAGACTCTTAACCAACTGAGCCACTCGGGTGCTCCTGGGATTACATTAATTCAGACTTTGCCCCAATGACCTTGGACAAGCTGCTTTTTACTTTCTGTGCTGCCTCAGTTTCTTCATCTGTCCTAGTGGACCGTTACAGTGTCTTCTTCATGTGAGGACTGAATGAGATAATCCATGCAAAGTGCCTGGAACAGTGCTTGGCACAAAACCAGCTTTAACTAGAATGCTAGCACTATTATCATTGTTGCTGTTATTATTATTAATTATTATGTGCTGTGCAGTTTTGTAGAGAGTCTGGCCCTTCTGGGTCTCAGGTTCTCCTATGAAGACGTTGTATGGTGTAGACTACATGGTTTTGAAAGGTATCTTAGCTCTGATGTGCTCATGGAAGTGATTAGCCAGCCGGATCTCAGGCTCTTCCCACCGCCTCTCCGCACCCCTCCGGAAGCCAGGTCTGCCCCGCCCATTTTGTGCAGGGGCTGCAGAAAGCACTTGCTTGGAGAACCAGGGGTGTGCTGTTGGGGGAGGAGTCTAGCCTTGGTTACCGCGTCGACGCCTCTCACAGCCAAGACGTGCGGGGCTGTGCAGGGAGAAATTGCCCAAGGGGAGGTGGCTGCTGACAAGCCTCCAGTTGCCCCCAGAGAAAGTCAGAGGGCCCAGATGGAGGGCAGGAGGGGCCTGGGCAGGGGCCCTCTTGGAGCTGGGGGTCCTGTATCCGCTTCCTGCCAGAGCCCAGGGCAGTTGGTACCAGTCCTTGCCACCAAGCGTCATTCTGCACCAATGCATAATTCATGCCCCCGTGTGCCAATCTGTGCCAGCTTTAATTAGCTTCTAACGTTTTGTCATTCATTTTGCTATGAACACCTTATAAATAAATGATGGGCGAGGGGAGCAGGGAGCAGGGCAGGAACGTGAGGGAAAGAGCCACGCTCCGTAGGCCACACTGAGGGGTGGGGGGTGGTAAGCTTCCAAAAGGGGGCCAGGGAAGCCGTGCCCCTGGGGGTTTCCTGGGGCCCTCGACTTTGCCGACGGGTGGCCCCAATCCACCTTGTCTGCCTTCCAGCCTCCTTCTTGCACAAGCTGCGTCGAGCCGCCACAGCTGTGCCAGGCTCCAAGGGCCCACAAACCAAACTCAGGAGCACGCATGCTTGGTTTATGGTGGCAGGCGCTACCCCGGGAGAGGACCAGCAGGCTGGGGATGCAGACAGGAAGCAACAAACCGTTCTTCGCCAGCTCTGGGATGGGACTAGAGTGGGAGAAGGAAACGGTACTTCGTTGCGAGGCGAGAAAGGGAAGCTGTTATGGAGGACACCCAGAGGAGAGGCATTTATGTGCTTTAAAAATAATAATCGACCCTCATGGGGAGGAGGGACTTGCGTGTAAGTGTTGTTTTGTTTTCACAGTTTATGAAGCACTTGGATGTGTGTGTTTTCCCCTTCTACCTGAATGGCAACCTAGGGAGGCATTCAGGGAGCCTGGGGGCTAGCTTGCCCTCGTACAGCCGAGGAAACTGAGGTTCAGACAGGTCGGCAAAGACCCAAGTCCACGGCATTCCAGTCTCGTGAACTCTGCATTACCTTGCACTGGCCCATCTCCATTTTCAGGGAGGAAGCAGGGGTGCAGAGGTCCCCAGTGGGGGTTGGGGGCAGACGTGGAATCTGACCCAAACCCAGGTGAGGTTTACAACAGCATGTTTGGATTTCCCCCTCCCTCCCTCCCTCCCTCCCTCCCTTCCTTCCTTCCTTCCTTCCTTCCTTCCTTCCTTCCTTCCTTCCCTCCCATCCTCCCTCCTCTCTGTCCTTTCTTATTCATGGAGAGTGCCAGTGAACCAGCTGATTATTTCATGCTTAGGAATACAAAGTCAGTGAAGGCAGGTGCCTCTTCCTCCAAGGTGTCACCCAGGGCCACCTGGGACAGTGCACTTTCTTCCTGTTTGTCCTTAACTCTGTGCATCGGCCTCACTTGCTGAGTGACCCTAAGATCTGGCTCGGCATGCCAGTTCCTTCTCTCTCTAGCCCTGGTCCATCCTCTGAGGCCTCTCTCTCAGCCCTGCCCAGCATGCCTTGGTCCGGCCCCACCACCCTATCTCCTGGAGCCTCTATGCTATTTGATGCCCCCGTGGCTTTGCACATACTCAGTCCACCCCCTTTTTACCCCTCAGATGCCCTAGTGACCTCATCTTGCCAGGGGTGCTTAGCTTTCAAGGCTCTGCTTTAAGTGGCCCCTGCTGTTGGAAGTCTTTCCGTCTCTTCAGTTAGAGTGGAGCAGACTGTTCTCCAGAGGGCCCTCTATCACTGTTGAACTTGGTCCTGGTTTCAAGAATGACATTATCCTATGCTACCTATGTGTTTCTGTGTCTGTCTCTCCAACTGGATTAAGAGCCAGAATGACATCATATGCTTCTGTGTGTCTTCAGCACCCAGTTCAGAGCTTGGGACACTGTCGTCTCTCCAGGAATGCCTGTTACATGAAAGAACAAAGACACAGTCCCTGCCTTTGAGGGTCCTAAAATTGTGCGTGTCTCTGAGCTAAAGATGAACTGGAACCGACTACAGAGACGAGGCTATTTCTGGAAACACCTGGACAAGGTGTCCTGGTATGGAAAGTCAGTATATCTTCCTCCCTCCCTTCCTTCTTCCTTTTTTAATTCTGGAAGAGGGGAGGTCGAGGTACTCACCATCGCTGACCCCATGTTGGGCTGAGAGCCCCTACAAATTACTGTGACAATCATCATATGGTCCATACGAGGCAGGGTTCTTATGGTTGCCGGTCACGGAAATGAACTCTGGCTAACTGAGGTGTAATATGAATTTTGTAGAGAGATGAGGTGGTGGGGAGGGCGGATTGCACAACCAACGAAGGCTGGCGGCAATGAATGCAGCTGAGAATGCAGCCCAGGGCGGGCCTCAGGAGCTGTCCGGTGGCGTTTGGTGCTTTCCATAATTTCTCAACGTTACTAAAGGATTTCTAAACATCGGGACTCTCCTTAAGGGTCAATGTTGAGAGCGGCGATTCCGATAGGCTAGCGTAGGCCACGTGCTGCACCCAGAAGGCGGGACCTGGGAGGACCTACCCTTCCGTTGCTGCAATTAAAGAAGGGCCTGGTCCATCCCTCCCGTCCTAGAGTGGGACGTCCTCCCAACTCCCACCCAGAAGGAGAGGGGTTTCGCGCTGCTGGGGCCTGGGCAGTGAACTTCTGTGTGGTTCTTTACTGCTGTCAACGTGCTTTCACTCCACCCCTGGAGGAAGGCTGGCCAGACTGCACGATCTCTGTTACGGAAGCGGAAACTCAAGCTCAGAGAGGTTAAGCAATTTGTCCAAAGCCACAGAAGGTGGTGAGAGGCGTCCCTTGATCGCACTGTCCGCCTTCCTCCATGCTGCAGGTGCTTGAGGAGTGGCAGATGTTTTCTAAGGAAAGGGAGGAGAGGAGGACCCCAAGAGCTGTGGGTGGGCAGCCCTGAACTGCTTTGAGGGAGGGCAACCCTAGCCAGGGAGAAATGCTAGATTCCAGGGATTAATCTAGCTGGTCCAGCGGAAGGACGGAGTTCTTTCCCCACCTCGGAGTCTCCCACAAACACCTCCAGCCTTCCTTTGGCTGCTGCTTGTGCAGACTGGCAGGACTGCTTCTCGCCTCCGGGGTCATTTTTGCTCCCGCTATCCCCTCCACCTGGACTGTCCTGCTTTTGCTGCCTGTGGAACCCTGATCTTTGCAGCAAAGTCAGCCCTGAGGTCCCCTTGTCCCGGCAGCCTTTCTGGACCCAACTTTCTTGGAAACCTGTCATTTCACTCTCCTTTGGGCTACTGCTTTGCTGCTTCCCTTGCTAGATTGTAATTGATTTCTAGGTCTACCTCTCTTCTCAACCGGGGAGTGCCTCAAAGACAGGGGCTGGATTTCATTCGTATCTGTGTCCCCAGTGCGCCTTGCTGGCTCGTTCCGCTCACGTCCATGCCCCTCTCTCCTCTGCTATGCTCTGGATAGCAGAGGAGCTGCGGCAGGCTGGGTTTCTCAGACTCCCCGGGCTGCTGGCTTCTGGCTGGGTTCAACCAAAGGGAGGACCGAGTGGAAGGCCAGAGGGCTGGGGGAAGGGAGAAGCCAAGGTATCCTTTCTTCGCTCTGGGCTGTATCCTCAGCCCCCACCAGACGGGTCCTCTGCGCCTCCATCTTCTACTGTCTGATCCTGAGCCTGGTAACGCTGCTTCCTCCTTTTGTCCCGCCAGCCCAGGGCTAGGACAGCAAGTTCCTGCTGTTGTCGACCTCTGGGTTACCTTGCCATTCCCTGTTTGAATTCTCAGCTCTTTCACCACTGTGTGGCCAAATTTGCTTTGAATTCCCTGTCACACCTTCAGAGTGGTTCTGGGGGCTGGATGCAGCCTGATGGACACCCCAGCTTCCTAGCTTAGAGGTCCTATGAAAAAAAGTATGGTGCCCACAGCAGAGGAGGTGATGGTCTCCCTGAGCTCAGTGCTGTTTTGCTCACATGTAAAATGACTGTAGATAGTTTGGGGAGTTACTTTAAGACAGAGGGTGGCAAACCAGAAAGCAAGAAGATTTTAGGGTTAAAGAAACTCTGAAGAACACCTCTTCTAGCACTTTTATTTTATGAATGAGAAACATGAGGTGAAGAGGGGCCTGGTGTCCAACGAGCTAGGGAGCAGTCTCGCACTCAGAACCCAGAACGCCCTACCTCTGGCTCTATCAGCTTGCCTAAAACGTGACTACCTGTGACCTACCGTGTCTCCGGTTCTGCCCTTTCCCCTCAGGCCCCAGATTCATGTGTCCAATGGGCTACTTGACATCTGGACTCAGTCATGGCATAAGCTTCTCACTCAACATGTACTCATCCTCCCCCGGCGGCCCTCCTCCCGCAATCCTCAACTCGGGGACCACCATCCTGTCCATCTGCTTCCACAAGCTGGAAACCTGGGGTCTCCTTGACACCTGAACTATGTCACCCCATGATGGCGATCTCTCCTGGTCTTGTAGATTTTTTACCTCCTGAATGCCACTTCTCTCCACTTCTGTCACTACCGCCAGGTCCCAGCCTCTTTCACCTAGACAGCCGCCACAGGCAACAGACATGTGAGCTCTGGGAGGGCCGGGATTGTCTGCAAGCGCACGTGCGTGTGCATGTGCGTGTGTGTGTTTTGTTCACTAATATATTCTAAGTGTCTAGATTCTCAGGCATCAGCCACCTTTCTCCGTAAAGGGGTAGGGTTTTAGGTTCCTAGAGCTGCCTGGGCTCTGCTGCAACCCTTTAATTCTGCAGCTGTAGTGCAGAATTAGCATATTTGTGTTTCATTGAACCTTTAAATCACAAAAATGGGTGGCAAGATGAATTTGACCTGAAGGGGGCACTCTGCTTACCCCTGATCTAAAAAGGTTTTGGCACACAGTAGATGATAGGTAAATATTTTTGTTTTTTTTAAGTTCATTTATTTATTTTGAGAGAGTGAGAAAGCACAAGTGGTGGAGGGGCAGAGAGAGAGGGAGAGAGAGAGAATCCCAAGCAGGGGCTCCAACCCACTGTGAGATCATGACCTGAGCTGAAGTCAGATGCTTAACCCACTGAGCCACCCAGGAACCCCAGTAAATATTTTTCAGTTGAACTGGTCTCATCATCCATTGCCTCCCAATTAATTCCCCCACTTTTCCAATTGTAAATCAGATCACGACAGTCCCATCACCTGCTTCAAAGCCTCCGCTCTTGGGATAAAGATCAAACCCCAGTTAAGGCCAACACGCCCTGAACAGTCTGGCCGATGCTTCCACTCGGGCCCCAGACTCACCGTCTTAGCACCCTGGTTCTCTGGCCTCCCTTCCTTCCTTCACTCCCTTCCGTATGCCAGCTTCTTCCCACCACAGGGCCATTTTGTGTGAGGTTTCTCCTGCTAAAGCTTACTCTTTCTGTTGCTCATCCTTCAGAACTCAGCTCAGCATTACCTCCTTCAAGAAGTCCTCCCTGATCCCCTAGGCCAGGTGCCATGGAAGTCCTCATCTTTCTAGCAATGATTCTGGTGGTAATTCTAGCCGGTTATGTGTTTCATTGACTAAAGGCTGGTCTCCCCCCTCTCCCCCCATTAGAGGAGCCCCTCCACCAGGCCCAAGGACCAAGCCTGTTTTGTTCCTCATCATATTCCCAGATTCTGGGTTCAATACATGACTCTACCACATGGGCAAGTCACCCGCCTCCCTAAAGCCTGTTTTTCTACTGCAAAACCAGGCTAATGACAAGACCTACCAGAAAGGCTGTGTTGAGGATAGGAGTGGAGTCTCAGCCCAGAGCCTCCCTCCAGGCAGCTGTTTTCAATATGCTGACGGCAACAGGGACAGGTCCAGAAATCGTGTCATGTGATAAACATTTAAAAGAATTCAGAATGTTGAGCCTGGTGAAGCAAAGATCAAGGTCAAGGAATGACCCTCTTCAGCTACAGTTCCTTAATCAAATACACTCCTCCTCAATCCAGCTGCTGGAAAAGTCATGAAGTCTCCATCCCTATAGGTGGGCAATAAGAAGCGGGGAGACCATTACTGCAGAATTGTCTGCTGCGTAAGTGAGGATATTCTGGTGACCTCAAGGTCCTCTTCCAATCCGGGGTCCTAAATTTGTAAGCACTTGGAGGCATTCTGAGCTCGAACGAGGGAGAAGGCGCCGGTGGGAGCGCATGAGTGGCATGGGCAAAGGCAGCTGTTAGAGCCAAGCAGCCTCAAGGACTAGAGGGACCAAGCCCCACTCGGCGCTCCGCGATTCTGGGAGCAGAGAGGGGGCGCTTAAAGCCAACAGATGGCGCAGGCTCACCTAGGCCGTGGGCCGGCTCGCTCGCTCCGGCTTCCCCGGAGCGTTCCCCGGTTCGGCCCGAGGCGTGGAGCCGGCGGGAGGCCCGCGGGCCCCCACCCCTGTGCGTGCCCCTCTCCGGGAGGGCGGACGGCCCTGCGGGGCAAGGCTCCAGCACGCACCTGGGGCCGCTTCCGCGGGCGTCCTCCCTGCCCCTCGGGGGGATTCGTCGAGTTGCCACAGCAGCCGGTGCCATGACATCGGCAGAGGGCAGCTTCTCCAGCACTGAAATATTCATGCCCTGAGCGCCCGGCCGGGCTCCGCTCGGCTCCCGGGGGTCGGCGCGGGACCCGGCAGGGGCCACGGCGATCCAGGCGCGCAGAGTGGAGGGGGTGGGCGGCGAGGCGC
>NC_043701.1:133216442-133291718 GCF_006229205.1 Suricata suricatta
CGGCGGCGAGACGCGGCGGTGGCCAGCAGCGGAGCAGGCTGCCCGTGGGGGCCGACCCGGCGGAGAGCGGAGCCCAAGGCGCGACGCGGCGCATCTCCGCACACGCACACGGTACCGAGAGCTGCGCACCGCCCCTTCCCTCCCCGCTTCCCTCTCCTTCTCCGCGCCGTTCGCCCGCCACGCGGTGGGAAAGTTGGAGGCGTGGGGTCGCGACCGCAGCCGCCGAACCACTTGTTCCCGGCACAGCCATCGCCCGCGGCGAGCGGCCGGGGCCTCCTTCCATCACCCCGGCCCCTGGCTCGGGTCCTGCGCCCTCTCGAAGCCCGCGGCCCGACGCGCGCGACAACTTTGATTCCCGGGAACTCGAATTCCCGCCGGGTTGGCCTGGAGGGGACAGGCACCGCACTCTTCACCCGGTTCCTGGACATTAGGTCGTTTTGCTCTCCGCGCCCTAGAAAGGGTCTGGTCTGGGTCCGGGATGGGAAGAATTTTGGCGGTAAAGAGGACGTTGGGATCCCAATCCTGTCCCCTTCGCTCTCTGGGTCCCCGTTTGAATAGTGGAATGGGGTGGGGCGCGCCGCCACCGCGGAATGGGCAGTGGCGCTGGAGGGACCTAGAGTCACGTAGCTCTGCCCTATCCTCTCAGTAACCGCGAGAGACCCCAGAGGACCCCCGCAACCTTCCCAAACCGATCTGGCTTTGGGAAAACGCACTCCTCGCGGAGCAGGGAGCAGGGAGTGCGGCTTGCACTTCGCTTCCCCAGTCGGTCCGGTGGCAGGTCCACCACCGACGGTGCTGGCTGTCCCTGGAGGCCTGCGTTCAGGACCGCTGTCCCTCATCTCCCCTGCAGGTCAGCCCGGGACGCGTGGAGAGCCCGCGCGTTCCGAGGTGGTGGCGGCATCAGCCGGCGAGTATCTTGCTTTGCGGGAGCCGGCACCTATAGTCGTTGCTTGTGTGCTCAGAGCGGAGATCCGGTGCCATCGCCGCCGGCCACCGCCCCACTGCGACCCCAACCCCCCAGCCATGGTGTTGTCAGTGGCCCAGTAGGGGGAAATTAGCATTTCCTGAGTAGTAACACGCCTCTTCCCTCCCTAGTAATTCTGGAAGCAGCTCCTGCCTCTTCTATGTACTTTGCCCTCTTTCTTAGACCAGAGCCATTGACCCTTGCCGTTCAGGCAATTAGCAAGAGCCCCCACCCCAATTTGAATTTTGATATAAGCTGAAAAGGCACATGAGGATCGTATGTGCATCCTGCGGGCATATTGAGTGGAGTCAGACCCTTGCCTGGGTGGGGGTGGGTTTCAAGGGCCCTGGTTGGAGCCAGGTGCGAGGTGCTGATGAGTCAGCCCACAGTGGGGAGAGGTGGCGTGGAGTTAACGTTTGGGTCTAGGTGCAGGGTAGGCGCACTGCGGGCAGCACCTTCCTGGGTGGGGGACTGGAGGTCATTCTGAGGGAGGAAGGGCCAGGAGTGGGGGGGGTGCTCAGCTGGGAAGAGGAATTCTTGGGGCTGGTTCCCCCTGGGCTGGAGAGGGTCAGAAAGCAGAGGACCTCCATGACAGAGGATGTGAGTACCCCATGGACTGGAAAGGTGGCACTACGGAAGTGATGGGTGTGAGCTGAGTGGTGGACAGTGAGGGAGTGGGAGGCCTGGAGCTGGCATCGGGGCCTTATCTGGGCCGGGCCCCACACACATGGCTGTCTTGGCCTTCCTGATCCTCAAGCAGCTGGGCTCCTCACATCTGCCTCCTGAGAGCCTGATTGGAGGGTTATATTGGCATGGTCCTGTTTGCCTCCCTCTTCCAACAAGCTGCTTTACCTGCCATTTCACCATTTAGGGTTCATTTCTTTGAGTTTAATATTTTAAAGGGTGTCTCTGAAGTCCTGACTTTACATGCACATACTTCTGGGAGGTGAAGGCCTGGTGGAGCCTTGTTGTCCCAAGGGTGGCCTGTGGACACTCAGGATCAGGATCACCTGGGGACTTCGTAGAAAGGCAGACTCTTCTGCCCCATCCCAAAACTCTTGAATCAGGATGTGTATTTGGCAAGATCCCTGAGTGATTTGCTCAATAAAGTTTGAGAAGCCCTGGTCCACAGTATCTTTTAGGGAAATAAGCATTTCACAACCCCGTGGTGCAGAAGGAGTGTTACTCAGGGGAGCGGATCAGGACATGGGTTTGAGAACGAGACTGGAACTTCTTTTTCTGGACAGTCATGCTAGGGTCGGGAAATGGTTACCTCTGGCGCCTCAGGGCCATCCCCTGCTAACGCCAGGAGGTGTCTGTGTTATGGGGACCTTTAAACAGATTCAGGTAGCAGCCCAGCTTTCTGTGCAGTCAAAGCGTTGCTCTGTGTGTGTGTGCATGCTGCATTTGGGTTGGTAGAAAATGGGCACAGGGCAGTTTCTGAAATCCGATACACTGCTCTGCCCCTAGGAAGCCTGGGGCTGGATAAATGCTGTCTTTCAAAGGGAAGGACTTGAGTAACTGTCCTCCACTTCATCTGTCCCTCCCAGATGGCAGAGGGCCCCGTTGATCACACCTCTCAGTGGCCCCAGGACTTAGGCAGAGGGAGCTGCATACGTGCTAATTTCGGATAGCCCATGGGGGCAGGGTGCTCACCAGGCTCGACTCTTACCCCAAACCCTGTCTGCACATTCTCTTTTGCTGTGCTGGGGCTGAACGTCAAAACACAAGGATGATGCCAGGATGGTGGCAAGTTACCCCCTGGGCTTCTGAAGGAATGATAGCGACCCTGAAGCCATCAAGACTGACCTGAGCCTAGAAGATACAGCAGATTTGGCTCAGAGGCCCGGTGAAGGCAGTGGTGTCACAGGTGAAAGGTCATGGCATGCGCCTCAGCCTTGTCTAAACAGGACTGTTCTTCCCCTAAGCTGGCTTCCTTCCAGGGTGCAGAGTGACAAGAGAGCCGTGTGGGAGGGCACAGGTCAGCACGGGCATGCGCCTGACCACAGTGACATGGATGTGAGCTGTTCCTTCATCAGTGAGAGCTAAACACAGCTAGATGAAGAAAAGACTGTTTTTATGAACGTTCAGGTTTTCAAAAGTGTAATGTTTTAAAATGTAAAGCTGTTTTTAAAAATTACCTTCATTGCCTTTGAACTCATTGATTTCAAGCAATTACAGTGGGGTTTTTTTTTAATTCATTTTTTATCTTGAACCTTGATTAGTGTTTCTCTTGGCACTGGGGCAATCTTTGTGCGGGTAACAGGTGAGCAAGGTCCGTCATGAGTTAGGCTCTGCTGCATGGGAGTGTTTAGCCTCCAGGAAGAATGGAGTGCTGATCAGAAAGAGTTTTTCTGTGCTCCAGGCTTGTGCACTTACATGCGCATTGCTGACACCGCTCGCTCAGGATCACCAACCCTGGGAAGCCTTTATGGATTCCTCTCCAGCCCCTGCCTCCCTCCCTCTCCTCCTTCCTGGGCGCTTTTTGCTCCTCAGCAGGGGTCTGATCCCCCCCACCTCTGGACAGTGAGTTCCTGGCAGCACGGGGCGTGGGCTGGATCTTACTTACTCCTCCTTGTATCCTCAGGGCCTGCCACGCTGGTAGACTGTCCACTACCCCTTCTAGCCCTGCCTTTAACAGGTCATTACCATGCAGGGCATTTGGTATGCCTATAACCGGTTTTAGCGGTCCGTGTTGGTTCTTCTCAACCAACTGGCCAGCTTTGCCTGTCATGCTGTATTTTGGGCTGCAGGCGTCCGCCCTTGGCATGGAGGTCTCAAACTCATATGCCTGTGAGGGCTGGGAGGCACACACAGAACTTGGTGCCACATGTGAGATGACAGGGCGTGGTGGGGACCTCGAGAACAGAAGGCCACAGGCCCCATATGAAAGGGGCCACTGGAGGCAAAACTCATCTCGGGGACAGGAGACAGAATCATGGTCACCCTGGGATGTAATGACGAGGGCACAAGGTGTGCTTCTGGAGTGCTGGAAATTTCCGTATCTCGATCTGCATATTCACAGCAGTGGTGACTAATCATTTGTGCAGCAGAGTCAATTCAGAAAAACTGGAGCATTTATGGGCCATATTTATTTCGGTTCAATATGAAAATAGCTCTGTCAAATCCCCTAGGGCAGAAAACGTGTATTCTTACCACCTTTATTGACCAGAAGGGTGTCAGTGAGAAACTGGATGTATTTAAGAAGGAGCTACATGGAGACAGCTTTCTAGTCTTCCACTGTGAAATTTAACCTGAATCTGCCACGGGGAAGCGGGCAGGCCTTTGCTGCTCCTTGCTGGTCTCTATGATTGGGTCTCGGCATCTGTGCTCTTGAGGGGCTATCTCGTAGAGGCTGTGGGAGTCTCTGTGGCTCAAGGTTTTGCCAGGGGGCATGGGAATAGGAGACATCGTCCTCAGCTTCAGGGGCCTCAAGCTGTGTCACTAAGGATGATTGCAAACCTGTTGGCTTCCTAATTTTTGGAAGGCAGCTTGGCAGCAGACAGAGCTGGGATTGAACACCAGCGTGTACACTCTTGAGCTCCGAAGCCTTGGTCGGGCATGCAACCTCTCCTGGGCCTTAGTTTTCCCGTCTGTTAAATGGGAATAATTTCCAATGACCTTGCAGGCTTGCTGTCAACGTGAATAAGGAGAAAATGGTACGTACGAAAGCCTTTTGTGCAGTGCCTGGCTCACAGGACGCATGCAAAATGTGGTAGCTTTCACGATCATCCCGGTTGATCTAGTCATGGGTGGGGCATGTTAGAGTCTAGCAATTTTGAGAGCTTGACAATTCGTAAGCTCGGAAATTGAATTCTCCCCGAAGGTATGTGTGTCTGTGTCTGTCTGTGGGTATGTCTGTGTGTGCACGTGTGTGACTGTGAGTTTTAATTTTAAATTAGTTACTAACAACATTAGAACGACAGCATTTTTTGCATACAAATCTGGATTTCTGGCACCTCTGATGGACCTGGCACTGGCGGATCCGTGTTCCCACTGGCGGTTGTTGGTTGGATGCCGAGTTGCAGCCGCTCCTTTTATTTACTCACATTTTTATTTTAAAAATCCTTCGAGGATTACATGCCTTTGAGGGAAACAGAGCTGAAATAGAAGTAGCTAACTTGTGCACGTGTATCCACCTGTGGGGCCGCCCTGTGGATGGGGCGGGCTCCCAGCACCGCTGCGGGCTCCTGCAAGTCCCTTCCCAGGCAGTGTCACCCACTCCAGAAGTAACCACCTCCGCCCTCACTCTGACTTCTGTCCCACATTGAGTTCTGCCTGAAGGCCTCCTTTAAGACTTAGTTGAGCTCACAGCCTTCATTCTCCACAGACTCCACCAGCCCTGACATCTTACATTTGATCCCTCTTTACTCATTTGCCCTTTAGCTATTGGAGTTTGTGACCTCCATTCCGAGCGCTGGAAGGGTCCTTAGAAATAGCTAGACTCCCCATGTTACAGGTGGGGAAACTGAGGCCCCGAGCCGGGGAATGGGCTTGTTCTAGGCCCTCTCCCTGGGTGAGGTAGATCTGGGTGGTGGCCGGTCAGGGGCTGAGGCCTGCCTCTCCTGCCCTGGCGTGAGATGTGGAGGAGGCCGGGGAGGCCTTCATCCCTTGGATCCCGGCAGCCCCGCACCTGGCTCTGTAATCACAGGCACCCAGAACTTCCTGCAGGCTGATCAGCCTACGTGGGAGGGAGTCTCTTGTGGCCTGGACGCATCTTCCCCAAGGCAGGCTGATAGCCGCGGCGCCGCTTTTCTCTTTAAAGGCCGCGCTCCATTTGGAGAGGACCTGAGATGCCATTTGTGACAAGGGCCCTGTGTGCCACCTTGATTGTCTCTGTTTCTGACAGAAGGCTGTAATTTGGGAGCCAGCGAAAGCGAGGGAGGGAGGGATGTAGAGGGGAGAGCGAGAGAGAGGGAGGAAAGAGAGGGAGAGGAAAAAAACCCCAGGGTGGCTGGGACCATGTCTGGGTATCCATTTGTATCACTGGTCCTGTCTGCAAGGGATACTGGCTTTTTCTGGCTGCTAATTGGGGAACTCTAAGCCAGGCCTTACTGCCCCTTCTCTGAGGCCTGTGGCTTCCTGTTAGAGGGCGATCTTTGGGTGGAATGCCACTGGGAAACCAGCACGTCCTGGGCAGAGGGGCAGAAGGTCCTTCCAAACCCATCCTCCTTTATGTTTTAGGGTCTCATGTGCACCGTTGAGGGGGCCTCTCGCTCAGCCATTGGGTCGGCGGTCCTGAGCATCATTAGTGTAGCAGGCTCTATCTAGCTCTATCCTCGGTCTGTCGGGGATTCAAGCTGAGAATCTGCAGTGGTGCCGGTCACTAGAAACATCATGTGGGGCGCCTGGGTGGCTCCGTCAGTTAAGCGTCCAGCTTCGGCTCAGGTCATGATCTCACGGTTCGTGGGTTTGAGCCCCACATCGGGCTCTGTGCTGACCGCTCGTTCAGAGCCTGGAGCCTGTCTTCGAATTCTGTGTCTCCCTCCCTCTCTGCCCCTCCTCTGCTCATGCTGTCTCTCTCTCAAGAATAAATAAATGTTAAAAAATTTAGAAAAATAAAATAAAAAAAAAGAAAATAGCGTGGTTGTGGGAGGCTTCCTGGAGGATGGGAAGCTATGATCCATCCCTGTGGACGAGCCCTCGCAGCACTGGGGAGGGGAGTGGTAGGAGGGAGGGGCACAGGTGTCCACTGGCCGTCCCCACCATCCCCCTCAGCACACAGGCCACCAGGCTTACTGAGCATGCGACACCACGTCCCTCCGCATAGAGGCTCCGAGTGGAGTGGGCCTGGTGTGGGTACTAATACTTGAGAAACCAGCTTTATCTCTGGGGTGTGTGTGTGTTTGTTCCTCCCCCTGCCCCCCATTTTCTCTGCACACTTTCATGAGAAAGGCAAGGGTTAAGTTCATCTGCCCATTGCTCTTTTATGCTGGGGGGTTTTCAGCCCAGCAAGGATGATTGTGGAGCATTAAGGGTCACGTCCTCTGGGGAGAGCGGCTGGCCTGTCTGGAGTAGGGGGGCTCCAGTGCCAAGGGGTGGGGTGATGTGCAGACCTGCAGGCTTGTCTCCTTTCCTGGACGGGGGGTGGGAGGGGAGCTGGGAGGGGACCCTGGGGCCCTGGAGAAGGGCCCGGGGTGGGGCACCTGGGTGGCTCAGTTGGCTGAGCATCTGATTTCGGCTCAGGTCATGATCTCTCAGTTTGTGGGTTGGAGCCCCGCATCAGACTCTGCGCTGACAGCTCAGAGCCTGGAGCCTGCTTTGGATTCTGTGTCTCCCTCTCTCTCTGCCCCTTCCCCACTTGTGCTCTGTTTCTCTCTGTCTCAATAATAACATAATAAACATAAAAAAATAAAAAAAATAAAAAAATAGAAGGGCCTGTGGGCAGATTGCTCTGGGGCTGGGGAAATGCAAACCTGACTTGCTGTCTGGACTTCACCCATGATTGAGCCGGGGCCAGGGGGAACATTTGGGTGCCTGTGACATCCAGACGGCCGACGTTTGGAGGCAGCCTGGCTGTGCAGGCCCTGTGGCAAACTGCTCGTGCCCACCCCGTCTAAAGGGGGCGCCACTGCTTGCATTCCTGCCCTCAGCTTGTTAAGCTGGAAGGTAGGCCAACAGCCTGACTCCAAAATTATCTAGAAGTGCAGATTCTTAAAAATGCAAAATTTTGGTATTTTAAGTGTTAGCAACGAATTCAAATATTTAAAAACACCATGAGGCCGTTCATTCATTTATCAAATACTTACTGAGCCTTTACTGTGTGCCAGGCACCGTTCTAGGCCCCTGGGGCCAATCAGTGGCCCCTGCCCTTGTGGGATGTGTCTTCTAGGAAAAATCCTTGAGCAAGCTGCATGGGGCCTATGGATGACCAGTTTATTGTGTCCTCTGTCATAGTCTTCCAGAGTGTCAGGACTGGCAATAATAATAGGAAATCTTCCTAAGTGTTTATGTGTGCTGGGCGCTGGTCTTAGCACTTCAGGAAAAATTCCTTGCTTGGTCCCGACCACAGCCCGCTGAGGTAGGGATCGCTGTTACTTTACAGATGAGAGATCGGAGGCACAGAGAGGTTAAGAAGTTCACCTAAAGTCACACAGCTAGCAGGTGATGCGCTGGAATTTGAGCCAGGCAGTCAGACTCTCTAATCATGTCTGTTCTTTACCCTGTACTGCATTTGGAGAAGGCCAGAGCCAAAACCCTGATTATACAGACAGACCCTGAGCTCAGAAAGGAGAGGTGACCTGCCTCGGGTCTGCACAGAGGCAGCAATGGGGCTGGACTCTGGGTCTAGCCAGTTGTGTGTGTTCCGCATTGTCTGGACTTCACCTGTGACTGACCGTGGTTTGGGGGTGGGACATTCAGTGCCTGCAGCACCCAGACATTTAAGAGAGTGAGGCTGGACAGTGATTTAAATGTCCATGGGTGTGACCAACAGGGCATCTTCCCAGCTTTGGTCATCTGCCCTGATGGGGTTGCCCCTGTCGCAGAGGGTCATGTCTTTAGGGGTTTCTGCACTTGCCTGGACCCGGGGACCCTACCCGGACCCCAGCTCTTCCCACCTGAAAAGCCTGGGGATTGAAAGCAATGACCCCTGGGATTGCACCCCAGCCCACACTTACCCTCTGCCATCGGCCTAGCCAGCGATGAGCTATCTGCCTTGTTTCTGGCCAGGTGTTTGCCCTGAAGTGACCTGGGCTTAGACGCTGGGTCCTGGTCTGAGTCACCTCGCTGGGAGACCACAGGTTTATCTTGTAGTTTATTCATGTTGATGTGTGCGTGGGAACCATGAGGCAGTGTGAACTGTAAAGCAAGAAATCCCCAACAAGCATGTGAAGACTGCAGTTACTCCTTGTGTTAACTCATGTGCTTTAGTTCTCTGAGCCATGGTTTTCTTACCTGTGAAGTAGGGGGACCATCCTTCTGGCCGGTCAACTAGACTCAGGAAGTAGAGGCTGCTGTGGGATGCCTGAAAGTGTGTGGCAAAATGTGTTGTGACATGGAGAAACTGCGATCTTTCAATCAATATTTATTAGTTATCAGGGTGCCTGGGTGGCTCAGTCAGCTAAGCCTCCGACTTTGGCTCAGGTCAGATCTCACATTTGTGGGTTCGAGCCCCACGTTAGGCTCTGTGCTAATAGTTCAGAGCCTGGAGCCTGCTTCCGGTTCTGTGTCTCCTTCTCTCTCTGCCCCTCCCCCTCTCATGCTCTGTCTCTCTCTGTGTCAAAAATAAATAAAACATTAAAAAATTGAAAAATAGCTTTAAAAATATTTATTAGTTATCACTGTGTATGAATGACAAATGATGTGGGATTTACCAGACATATGCAGATCGATGCTAAAAAAACATGAGTCTCTAAACCCAATAGGGGTGTCTTTGCTTAGGCTTGATGACTTGTGCCCACTCTATCAATTTCACACCCATCTATTGGGGAGAGTGTACAAACGAGCAAATATTTATTTTTACTTAAAAATTTTTTTAATGTTTATTTTTGAGAGAGAGACATAGCCTGAGCCAGGGAGGGGCAGAGAGAGAGGGAGACACAGAGTCCAAAGGAGGCTCCAGGCTCTCAGCTGTCAGCACAGAGCTTGATGCAGGTCTTGAACTTGCCAACTACAAGCCACCCAGGAGCCCCATCAGCAAACATTTATTAAGCACCTACTGTTTGCAGGACAACTACATCACAGAGCACACTAAAGCACAGAAATAGACAGGACATGGTCCTTGCTTCCTGTGGGCTCTCACACTTATTCAGAGTACCATATTGGGGACAGCTGATTCTGTGTGTGTGTGTGTGTGTGTGTGACAGAGAGGAGGGGGACCTGGAGCTCCCTTTGGAAATGTTAGCATCTCAAGCCTAACTCAGCTAAGGTGTTTCTTTGCTCTTCCTTGCAGACCCCAAAGCCCTCCTCCTTCCCCGAAGTGCAGGTTGACACAGGGCAGGGGGAGGGGCCAGGAGTGTTTGCATCATAACTAGGGGGCGGGAAGGGCATGGCGTGTAGAGTGGGGATTGCCACAGACTAGGCCTGCCGGGCTGCTTGACCTGCCAAGCCGAGCCTGCAGGCTGTTGGAAACTGGAGCTCAGGCCGGGAGATGGGAGCCCATGAATAATACAGCGGGAGGGAGGCTGTTAACTAGGTGACCTGGTTGCACCTGTGTGTTTCACAGCTTACGTGAGCAGGGGCTCGCTATGGAGGGCCTGGCTGGCAGGCGAGGGCAGGGGGGAATGGGGACGGCCAGGTGGAGACACAGCTTCTCTGTTTCCCTTTCATCTTTCCAGCTTAGAAGCTCTTTGCACTAACAGCTCGCTCTCATTCTGACTTTGACCCTCGTGGCCTTGGCTGTGCGTGTGCACGTGTACTCACAAACAGGTGCGGTGCAGTGGGCACACCGCTCAGCCCTGGCCAAATGTAAGGGTGGTCCTTCTCTTGTGCCCTGCCCCCGGCCTGATTTACAGGGCTGTTTGCCGAACTGGGCACCAGGCCTGCCCTGGCCTCTGGCATGATGTGCCATGTCTCCTGTGCCAGCGGGGCCCCCTGGCTGGGCTGCTTCTGGTTGCCAGGCACACGGGACTGTTTTGTCCCCCCAGGCTTTGGCCTCCGACACGCAGGACTGTTGGACGTAAGTTAGGGGTGCGTAAACTCTGACTTTCTCTTTGAATGCTGTGGGGACTGTCATTCTAAGTGTTGGGAGCCTGGCAAAAGCCCCCCAGACCTTTCCCCAAGGAGCCTCTCTGTACCCACATACCCCCCCGGAAAAGAAAGAAAGACTCTGGCAGAGACAAGGACCTCTTCCAGACAGAGCAAAGGGCATGTGCGTAAACTGCAGCAGGACAGCTTGAAGGCAGGTTCGAGAAGACACTTGTTACATGATGTGTCAGGTGACAGGTGGAGAGTCCGAGGTGCTAGAATTCATCCATTCCCAGAGGAGGCTGGCTTTGCCTTACAAGGAGCTATTTCCGGAGCCCTAGCCTGGAGAGGGGGTGGCGGGGAACAGCAGAGGGCCCCTGGCCAGTGCCTAGGAGGGGAACAGGCGCCCCCATCCTGCACCTTCTCCTTGTTCTGAGTGAGGTCAGCAGGGGGGTAGGGGGTGGGGGGGGAGTCTGAACTCTGAGAAAGTCCCAGGCCCTCCTCTACAGGATAGGGAAGGAACTTGCCCCCGAACCCAGGCTTTGACCCAGCTTCTTCACCAGCCCCCGGCTGGGCCTGCCTGCTGTGCCTTACTTTAGAACGGGGGGTGCGGGGGCTTCAAGGCGTTACACACTTCATCCCTGTCCACAGACATTTGCCAGCCTCAAAGAAATAGGGAGCCATCCCTTCATTTGTGCTTGGTATGGGCCAGGTCACCCGGGCTCCAGACCCGAGGCCTCATCAGTGGGCTCACAGCTGAAACAAAGAGCGTGTTTCTGAGCCAGACTACCCAGGTTCGAATCCTTGCTCTTCCCATTACTAGCTGTGTGGCCTTAGGCAACTTAATAAATCATTCTTTTCTGGTTTTCTCATCTGGAAAATCAGGATAGCGGCAGTAGTCACTTCACAGGGTTATGGGAAGGGCTAAATGAGTTGCTGCCTGTAAATTGGTTAGAAAAAGTGCCTGCCATCTAGTGAATGCTCAACAAGTGCTATTATTATGTATTATTCTCAGCTCCTGCATTCTGGAAGCTCACAGCCTTGGAGGCTACCTGGGGGTGCCAGGAATAACTATTATACCTGTGAGAGAGGCTGTGTAGGTTCAAAGGTGGTTGGGGGAACCGTTTGGCAGTCTTGGAAGGCTTCATGGAGGAAGAGGCCCCTTTGCCCAGAGGCTGTGGCCTCTCTCTGTGTCCACTGGCCTTGTGCTCCCATGGTAGGCAAGCAAAAAAGAGAGGCGGGGCACTGCAGCCCTGACGGTGCCTATCCACCCGGGGCTTTTTTCGTCAGCTTTTTAATTGAAGTATAATATACAGAAAAGTATCCAGATCATACAGCACGAATGATGACAGTGACCACTTCCCTGAAACTGCTGCCCAAACCGAGGGAAAAAAATGTCAGAAGCCATCTGCCTGTCACTAGTCCCTAAAGGTAACTCCAAGGCCGACTTCTAATACCATACATTCGTTTCCTCTCTTTTAAACTTGATAAAATTTAATCACGTGGTATATTCTCTTTGTGATGTTTTTTTTTTCTCGTCTGCAGCTTATTTGCGAGATCAATCCTGTATAGTCACACTCATTCATTCTTATTCCTGTAGAGTATTCATTGTGTGAAAATTCCACAGTTTACCCATTCTGCTGTTGAGGGACAGTTGGGTTGCTTCCAATTTGGGGCTGGAAAGGATGTTATGATTGTTGGTTATGTGTCTTTTGGAATCGATACATGTTTATGCAGATTTTGGGGGCATATTTGACTGTTCTTATACCAATACCAACTTCACAGTGTAATTACTATAGCTTTGTACATGCAGTCTTGATATCTAGTGATATAAATCCCCCAGCTTTGTTCTTCTTCACCTTTTTGTTGACTTTGGTTCTTTACATTTCTATATAAATTTTAGAATTGGCTTTTGAGGGGTACCTGGGTGGGTCAGTCAGTTAAGCATCTGACTTTGGCTCACAATTTATGGGTTCGAGTCCCATGCTGGGCTCTGCGCTGACAGCTCAGAGCCTGAAGCCTGCTTTGGATTCTGTCTCCCTCTCTTTCTGTCTTTCCCCTGCTCATGTCGTGCATGCTCTCTCCCTCTCTCTCCCTCTTTCTCTCTCAAAAATAAACAAACATTAATTAGTCAATTAGAATTGACTTTTGAAATTCCACAAAATCCTTGCTGAGATTTGATGGAGACTGGATCAAAAATATGTAGGTCAATTTGAGGAAACTTGACATTTTTACAATATTAAGTTTTCTGATTCACGAAAAAGATAAGCTCTTCCATTTACCTCGGTCCTAGCAAACTTCTTTGAAGAATGCATTTTATTTGTCTGTGTAGAGGTCTTACGCTTCTTTTATGAGATTGATTTCTATGTGTATTATGTTTCTTTATTAAATGATATTTAAATACTTTTCATTTCTAATTGTTTCTGGCATATTGAAGTACAATTGATTTTTTAAATATTTCCCTGTATCCAACAACCTTTGTTAAATTTACTTAGTAATTCTGAATGTTTAGAGAATTTACTTTTTAACATATATAATCATGTTTTCTATAAATAGCAATTTTTTTGTCTTTCTTTCCAATATATTTTTTCCTTGCCTTATTACAATGGCTAGGATTTTCAGCTTAATATTGAATAGAAGTGGTGATGGTGGGCATGTTTATTTTGATTCTGGCATTGAGGAGAAAGTTTTCAATATTTCACCATTAAGAATGATGTTTGTTGTACGTTTTTAATAGATCTCATGTATCACATTACGAAATTTTTTCTCTTCCTTACCCTCCCCCCCAAATTGTGGCAAAATATTCTTTTAAAAATTATTTTTATGTCTTTATTTCATTGTGAGAGACAGAGAGTGAGCAGGAGAAGGGCAGAGAGAGAGGGAGACACAGAATCTGAAACAGGCTCCAGGCTCTGAGCTGTCAGCACAGAGCTTGACACGGGGCTTGAATCCACAAACTGTGAGATCATGTCCTGAGTCCAAGTCAGAGCTCAACTGACTGAGCCACCCAGGCGCCCCTGCGGTAAAATATTCTTAACACCAAGTTTACCATTTAAGTTATTTTCAATGTATTGCTCAGTGGTATCAAGCATCTTCACAATGTGCAACCATCACTGGCCAGAGTCCAGCTCTAGCAGGTCCAGGGTCCCTGAGGGATGGACAGTGTCGGCATGAGAGAGAGATGAGAGAGCCACAAGTTTCTTTTTTGATCACCAGGCAGGCATCTGTGCTTTGTCTGTTTTGGTGTCTTTTTTTTATTGATCAAGCAATAACATGATATCAGAAAAAAGAAATTGTTTACAGTGACTTGACTAATTCTTAGTGATAAGATGCTTTATTCACCGAAAGTGTACAGAAACAAGTTTTACAGAAGTATTTTTCTAGAACCATCCCATTCATTCTTGGCACCAGTCTCCCAGATTAAGAAGGTAACAAACCTGTCTTATTTTCTACGGGTTGGTTTTTTGCCAATAATTATGACTTTGTTTTTTAATTAACAAGTTACAACCAAATCATGTAACATACCTACAGTGAGGTCGAGTAAATTTTATAACCGAGAATATAACAGGATGTTTTTAATAGAAAACAGGATTAACATACATATTATTTAAGTAGTAAAGCTAAGATTAAAACATAGGTTAGGTTGTATATAGATGGGCTAGGAGTTATTGTGATTGGCTCATAAACTATAAGAGAAAGAAGGCTTGTGAACAAGTTGTTTGAGAAAGCCCCCTCTTTGATGCAGGCACAATAGGGGCCCTCTGTGTGCTGGCCTTGGACTTGGGTTTCGCACATTCTTATCCATCCTCATAAC
The DNA here is from genome assembly GCF_006229205.1 of Suricata suricatta. Lineage (NCBI taxonomy): Eukaryota > Metazoa > Chordata > Mammalia > Carnivora > Herpestidae > Suricata > Suricata suricatta. The sequence continues at coordinate 133,230,848 of NC_043701.1, forward strand.
TGAAGCCAGCACAGGGAGGATATTTGTAGAACGTGGACCTTGGGAAGGGACCATGTTCTGACCTTGTCTTCTATTTCTTATCTCCAAATTAGGCTCCTTTTCTCCGGGCCAGACTTAAATGCAATTCTTGTGTTTTTAACCCCTTCAAGTCTATGTGTTGGGTCTGCAAGGCTCATTAGAAAAGCCTTTTGTCAAACATTTATAGTGTTTTGATCCAACATCTCTTATGCAGGGACAGGAAAATGTTTTTTCTTATGGGGTAACTGTGTGGGGAATATCGGTCTGATTTGGTACCCTGTCAGGCCTAATTCATGACAACAGGCTTAATTTCACATGAGCAGTAGTAGCAGAAGGAGATACAAGTTTCGCCTCTCATGATAGGAGCCGTGCAAATGTCTGCCATTTCCTCGCTGTGACGGTGTCATCCAGCAAGGCCGGCGCGGCTCCCAGCAATCACCGCTATCCATTTCCAAACTTTTCATCATCCCAAACAGTAGCTATGTAAACGCTCTACCTTTTAAATAATAACTCTCCATTACCACCCTACCCCCTAGTAACCTCTGTTCTATTTTCTGCCTCTATGAATTTGCCTGTTTAGGTATCTCTTATAAGTGGAATCATACAATATTTGTCCTTTTGTGTCTGGCTTATTTCACTTAACATAATGTTTTCAGAGTTCATTCATGTTGTAGCATTTGTCAGAATTTCATGTTTAAAGGCTAAATATTATCCATTTGTATGTATATATAGACCACACTGTTTATCCATTTGTCTGTTGAAAGGTATTGGGACTGTGTCCACCTCTGGTTACTGTGTATAATGTTGCTGTTTGAGTCTCTGCCATCAATTCCTTTGAGTATATCAAAGAGTGAAATTCCTGGAGCATATGGTAATTCTACCTTTGATTGTTTTTTTTTTTTTTTTTTTTGAGGGAGAGCGAGAAAGAGCGAGTGCACTCGTGAGGCAGAGAGAGGGGGAGACAGAGAATTGCAAGCAGGCTCTGCGCTGCCAGTGCAGAGCCCCACGTGGGGCTCAAACTCACGACTGTGAGATCATGACCTGAGCCAGAGTCAAGAGTTGAACACTTAACTGACTGAGCTACCCAGGTGCCCCAGGTCTTTGTTAATTTTTATATGTAGTATAAAGTATGAGTCCAGCTTGATTCTTTTGCATGTGGATGTCCAGTTTTCCCTGCATTGCTTGTTGAAAAGACCGTCCTTTCCCCAGTGATGAGTCTGATGCCCTTGTCAAAAATAACCATGGGTGCAGTGGTTTATTGCTGGGTTCTCTGTTCTGTTCCCGTAGTCCTGTCCTTACCTCAATGTCACACTGTTTTGATGACTGTAGCTTTGTAGCAAGTTGTGAAGCCAGGAAGTGTAAGGACTCCAACTTTGTTCTTCTTTTTCAAGATTGTTTTGGTTATTCAGGGATATTTTAAGATTCCATAGAAGTCTCAGGATGAGTTTTCTACTTCTGCAAAAAAATCACCCAGTGGGATTTTGACTGCATTAAATGTGTAGAATGCGCTGGGTGCTCTTATGTCTCAACAAATTCAGTCCTCACAGTCTGTAAACATGGGATGTCTTCCACTTCTTCATGTCTTCTTTACCTTCTTGTGGCAATATTTTGTAGTTTTCAGTGTACAAGTCATTTGCGCCCTGGGCTAAATTTATTCTTAACTCCTTCATTCTTCTTGATGCTTTTGTAAATGGAATTGCTTTCTTAAATTTCTCATCAGGCTCTTTATTGCTGGCGTGTAGAAATTTACCTTATTGCTGCATGTCAACTTTGTATCTTGCAACTTTGCTGAGTATATTCATTACCTCTAACGGCATTTTAATGGAACCCTTGGAATTTTCTACATAAAGATCTTGTCATCTGTGAATGGAGATCATTTTGGAGTTGGAAATGTCTTGCCTAATTACTCTGACTAGAACTTTTAATACTATGTTGAATGGAAGTGGTAACAGCAGCATCCTTGTTTTGGTCCTCGTAAGGAAGTCTTTCTGCTTCACGTTTTACCATAAATGTGTGTGGAATTTTGTCACATGCGTTTTTGCATATATTGCAACGAATATACAAGTTTTCTTCTTTCTTCTATTGTGGCAAATTACACTGATCGACTTTCAAAAGTTAACTGATCTTGCATTTCCCAGACTCAATCTAACTTTGTCATGATATATTATTCTTTGCATAATACTCTGGCGGCTAATGGAATGGCTACAGCAGCACCCTTTGACTATATTTTGCATGGCGTGTGTGAATTATTAATATTCTGTTTAAGATTTTTAAAATCTGTGTTCATGAAAGAGATCACCTGTGATTTTACTGTCTTATGATATCCTTGTCAGACTATATCTTGAAGTTATGCTGGCCTCGTGATATAAACTGGAAACTGTTACCTCTTTTTTTGTTTCTCTGTAGGAGCTGGGATAAGATTTGTGTGTGTGTTTGTGTTTTTAACTTAAATATTTTAGAAACATTCAATATAGGAGCTATGTGAACTTAGATTTCTTAGTGGGAAGGTTTTTGATTACAGTTCTACTTCTTTAGTAGATATAGGATTATTTATTTTTCTATGTTTTTGTGTGTCAGTTTTGGTAAATTGTATTTTTTGAGGACTTTATCCATTTTATATTAATTTTTAAAATTGAATAATCTCTGTACTCTGCAATCCATAGTGATTCTTTTTGATTCATGATATCGGTAATGCGAGCCTTCTCTCCCATTTTCTTCAGTCTTTGCTGATCACTGGATTTATCAACTTTATTAGACTTTTCAGAGAACTATGGTTTTTATTGATTTTTGTCCATTTAATTTTTTTATTCCATTACTTTATAGTCTTATTAAAACTTAATTTTCATTCCCTTCTACTTTCTTTGGGTATAATTTACATCTTAAAAATTTTTTTTGAGTTAGTACATTGATGATTGCTTTTAAGATTTTCTTCTTTTCTGAAATCTGAATTTAAGGGTATACACTTTTCTCCAAGCACAGAATTTGTCACATTTTCATTACCATAGGGTTCAAAGCATTTTCTGATTTCTGTTGTAGTTTCTTCTTTGATTTATGGGTTTTTTTCTGGTCTGTTTACAAGTGCATTGCTTCATTTCCCAACATTTGGGGATTTCCTCCCTTGTTTTTATCGTTGTTTTTGAGTTACAATCAGATTGTACTCCATCAGATTACATACTTTTAATTATTTCATTTCTTTGAAACATTTTGAAAGTTCCTTTATGGCCCAGCATGGTAGATTCTGGTAAGTTTTCCATTGCTTTGCCAGAAGGATGTCTGTTCTGTTATTATATGTGGTGTTTAATTTGGTCTGTGAGGTCAGATATGTAAATCATGTTGTTTAGATATTGGCGTCCTTACTGACTTGTCTTCATCGTTGTCTTCTTCTTTTCTTCTTCCTCTTCCTTTCCCACCTCCTCCTTCTCCTCTCTTTCTCCTCTCCTTCTCCTTCTCCTCCTCCTTCTTCTCTTTCTCCTCCTTCTTTTAATCCGTTTCTGAGAACGATGCCTGGAAGTCTTCCAGTGTGATTCTGGGTTTGTCTGTTTCTACTTCTGGTTTTGTCCATTTTTGTTTTCTATTTTTTGAAGCTGTATTAGCAGACAAGTAGAAATTTAGAATTTGGTTATCTCCCCACTTTCCTTACCTCCAGCAGATTTCCTGGTGGATTTGCCCGCTGATCCTGCTGAAATCTCTGTCTTTGAAATATCTCTCTTCACTTCTCATGATCCCTGGTAGCTTTTTCCTTGAAGTGCAACTTGCCTGCTGCTAGAGTAGCGAGGCCAGCTCTCGCTTGGAGTTTGCTGGGTGTGGCTTCTTTGTATCCTTTTGCTTTTGGTGTTTATGTGTTCTTATATTCAAGGTGTGTAATTTGTAAACAAAATGTGGTATTTTAAAATCCAGCCTGATTATCTTTTTCTTTTAATTTGTACATTTCATTTGTCGTTGAAGTAATTACTGATGTATTTCAGTTATGGCTACTATCTTAATAGTTTTCTAAAGTTTTTTATTAATGCTTATTTATTTTGAGAGCTGGGAGGGGCGGGGGGAGGGAGAGAGAGAGAGAGAGAGAGAGAGAGAGAGAGAGGGAGAGAGAGAGGGAGGGGTAGGGAGGGAGAAGACAGAATTGAAGCAGGCTCCAGCTCTGAGCTGTCAGCACAGAGCCTGACGTTGGGCTTGAACTCATGAGATCATGACCTGAGCTGAAGTTGGACCCTTAACCCACAGAGCCACCCAGGCGCCCACTCTTCATGGTTGTTTTTTATTTCCCACCTATTTATCTGCGCCCTTTTACTACTTTATTGCCTTCTTTCAGATTCTTTGGGTATTATTTCCCCTCTATTAACTTGTGTATACAATTTCTTTTTTTTTTTAATGTTTCATTTATTTTTGAGAGAGAGAGAATGATCAGGGGAGAGATGGAGAGAGAAGAAGACACGGAATCTGAAGACAGGCTCCAGGCTCTGAGCTGTCAGCACAGAGCTTGATGCAAGGCTTGAACCTATGAACTGTGAGATCATGACCTGAGCTGAAGTCAGATGCTTAACTGACTGAGCCACCCAGGCACCCCGTTGTGTATAGTTTCCTTACCCTTGATGCAACGCTGCCCTGGAGACCCAGCATCCTTACTCCGGGAGTGTTTTTTACTACCTCTCAGACAGTGCTAGTCTTTAGAACACTTTAACTCCATTTACTCCTTTTCTGTCGCTTCTGTTAATGCTGTTGTAAGTTTTAATTATGCGTATATCTTATATTCCACAAAACATTATTTTTTTTCCTTTTCGTCAATATTCATTTGCTCATATATTTACCCTTTTTGATGTTCTTTATTCTTCACTGTATTTCCTATTTTCCTCGGGAATAATTTTCCTGTCACCTTGTAGATTGCTCCTCTTAGGGCAAATATGTCATTTAATTTTCTGTTTTTGTGTGTCTGGAAATGTATTTATTACACCGTCACTTTAGGGGGATGTTTTTATTGAATATAAAGTGTTCTTGTCACACTTTTTTTTTTCAGTTTTATTTATGTATTTTGAGAGAGACAGCATGAGTGGGGGCGGGGCAGAGAGAGAAGGAGAGAGAGGTGTGGGGGAGAGAGTGAATCCCAAGCACTCTTGGGACAATGACAATGCAGAGCCTGATGTGGGGCTTGGCCCCACGGATTGTGAGATCATGACCGGAGCTGAAATAAAGAATTGGCCACTTAACCAACTGAGTCACCCAAGGCACCCCTCTTGTCACACTTTAAAAAAAATTTTTTTAATTAAAAAACTTTTAAACATTTTATGTATTATTAAGAGACAGAGAGAGAGCATAGCATCAGAAGCACAAAGAGAAGGGGAGACACAGAATCGAAGCAGGCTCCAGGCTCTGAGCTGTCAGCACAGGGCCGGACACTGGGTTCAGGCTCACATACCATGAGATCATGACCTGAGCTGAAGTCAGATGCTTAACTGACTGAGCCACCCAGGCGCCCCTCCCCCACTCTTGTCACACTTTAAAAACGCCATTCCGTTCCCAGTTTTCTGGCTTCTATAGATTGGTTTAAAAAGTCAGGTGGAAGTTTTATTAACACTTTTGAAACTAATGTTTCTTCTCTCTGACATTTAAAATTGTTTTTTGCCTTTTGTTCTCAAACAGTTTTACTTCATTTGGTCCTTCTTTGTATTCATGGCATTTACCTGATCTGTAGCTTGATATTTTTTAATCAATTTCAGAAATTCTTGGCCAATATCACTTCAACTGTCCCCTCTGTGCTACTCACTCTCGTTCTCTTTGGCACTTCAGTTCATACATAATTTATGTACTAGACATTTTCACTGTACCCCACATATCTGAGAAGCTATTTTATTTTACTTTTTTCTCGTAAGCTATTTTAAAAATCAATTTTTTCTGTGTATTTTTCTTCTCTTTGCTTCATTCTTGTTATTTTCTGCTGGCCTATTTTCAGTTCCCTTGTCTTCTTTTCAGCTGTGTCTAATTTGCTGTCAAACACATCTATTAAGACCTTGATTTCCAGGACACCTGGGTGGCTCAGTCGGTTGAGCATCCGGCTTCGGCTCAGGTCATGATCTCACGGTTTGTGGGTTCGAGCCCTGCATCAGGCTCTGTGCTGACAGCTCAGAACCTGGAGCCTGCCTTCAGATTCTGTATCTCCCTCTCTCTCTGACCCTCACCTGCTCGCACTGTCTTTCAAAAATAAATTAAAACAACATTAAAAAAAGACCTCGATTTCCATTGTATTAATCATTTTTGGAACTTTTAATTTATTTTGTAGATTTAGATTCTCAGGTGAAATTATCCATCTTGTCAACTGTTTTCTTGATTATACCAATGCCTATTTTAATTTTTTTTTATTTTTTGAGAGAGAGCACAGATTTGTGCACACATGAGTGGGGGAGGGGCAGAGACAGGAAGAGAGAGAATCATAAGCAGGCTCCACCTTTGGCCAGAGCTCCAGATGGGGCTCGATCTCACGACCACGGGATCTTGACCTGAGCTGAGATCAAGAGGCTCTGGATGCTGCTTTATTTCAGAGAGGATTCACCTTATCGACAGGCAGCACAGAAGCCCGGCCTCATCCTCTCATCAGGGACTGGGCTGACTTAGGGCTGAATGCAAGTCTTTATAATGCTTGATATACCTTCGGTTCATAGACATTTCTGGAACAACCCTGCAGGGGTCCGTTAACCGAAGCCACTCCTCCTGTCAGTCCTACACTTCATTTTTGTCTCCTCAAAAACACCGGTCGGCTAACAACTCCGTTCTACCGTTCATCTGCTTTCTGCTTAGTTCCTCAGCCTCTCTCCAAAGCTTATGAGATGGCAAACACTTTGAGGAGAAAATTGGTGTCAAGTGCTGAATTCACTTCCCCGTGCCTCCCTTTTCTCTGGGATCTTGGAGCCTTGAGTGTGCTGGTTGCCTTTTTTGCCTCAAATTCCCGTTTTTATTTCCCCAGACTCACAGGATGGCCAAAATTCTGCTGGCTTCCCCAGTCTCCTTCCTTGCCAAAGCCCTGAGTGGAAAAGAGGCTCCTAGGATGTTGGGCTGATCTCTAGGAGCTTCCTTTTTCTCTGGATGTTTGTGCTGAAGGTTCTGTCTGCCCTTAAGCCTCGCTAGTGCTTTCAGGCTGACGTTTTTGGGGCCCAGGTTTTCTAGACTCACCGAGATCCTCTGTCGGCTCCCAGTTACTGCATCACAACACAAGGTGGAACAGCACCCCATCGGGATTTGAATCTCAGTTCACTTATTTACAGGCTGAGCAACCTTGGGTTCATGTCTTCTTTCAGTCTCAATCTTGTCATCTGTGAAATGGGTATAATCACTGCATCTTTTTTATCAGATGGTTGTGAGAACTGAATAACAAACACAGTGCTCGACCAGATAGTATGTGCTCAATAAATGATAGCTCTCCCCAGCACCATCACCATCTTGGTGCTTGTGGCTGTTGAACTCTGAAGTGAGTAAAAACTCCAGCAGGTTGTCATAGGGTGTCCTTCATATGACTTGAGAGGACTGAGTGTTAGTGTTCTTGTGTGGCCCCAGCACGGATTCAGCCACCCCCCACCCCTGCCCTGCAGACATGGACACTCTCCTCCACTTCCTTGCCTTCCCCCTGAAGTATCAGAGAGCACAGCTGTCCTCCTCGCTGGACTGGCTCTCGCACTGCTCATGCTGCTGAAACTGGCTCTCTGCAGAATGAAGTGAACTTGAGGGAGGATGGAAATGAGGCATGGGGCGTGTGGGTGGCTCAGTCGGTTGAGTGTCCAACTTCGGCTCAGGTCATGATCTCATGGTTTGTGGGTTCGAGACCTGCGTTGGGCTCTGTGCTGACAGCTCAGAACCTGGAGCCTGCTTCAGATTCTGTGTCTCCCTCTCTCTCTGCCCCTCCTCTGCTCACGCTGCCTCTTTCTCTCTCAAAAATAAATAAAACATTTAAAAAATTAATAAAAAATAAAATGAGGAGGCATGCCTCCACCCTGCCCCTGCTCCATGTCACCCTCAGCCCATTAGGGTGCCCAGCCCCGGGCTGGCTGGTAATGGAAAGGCACTGCGGACTGCTCCCAGGCCCTTTAAGAAGGACTTGAAGAGACATCTTCCCCAGGGAAAGCCCCTAACCCACAGGAAACGAGTATTGTAGGCCACCTGGATGTGAAAAGCCACTTGAAGTTTTGTGTGGCTTAATTCTCCTAATTTTCCCCTGCCATTTTATCATGAACAATTTTTTAAATTAAAAAATATTTTTATTTATTTTCAAGAGAGAGAGAAAAAGAGAGAGACAGAACAAGTGGGGGAGGGACAGAGAGAGAGAGAAAGGGAGACTCAGAATCTGAAGCAGACTCCAGGCTCTGAGCTGTCAGTACAGAGCTTGATGGGGGCTCGAACTCATCAACTGTGAGATCATGACTTGAGCCAAAGTCGACGGGACGCACAACCGACTGAGCCACCCGGGCGCCCCTATCATGAACATTTTCTTATAATTTTTTTAAATGCTTATTTTTGATAGAACTCAAGTGGGAGAGGGGGAGAGGGGCAGAGAGAGAGGGAGACAGAATCTGAAGCAGGCTCTAGGTTCTGAACTGTCAGTACAGAGTCTGACATTGGGCTTGAACCCATGAACCATGAGATCATGACCTGAGCCGAAGTCAGACGCCCGACCAGCTGAGCCACCCAGGCGCCTCCGTCATGATCATTTTCAAACATTCAGCAAAGTTTAAAGACTTGTACAGAGAACGCCCATACACCCACCACTGGCATTCTTCATTTTGTAGCATTTCCTTTAATATATATGTGTCCATCTATCCATCCATTCCCCAAACATCCATTTTGTTGGCAGCAGATGGATTTCAAAGTTAGGTGTGACCATGAGTTCCTTTCACCTCTAAACACTTAAACATGTACATCACTAAGTGGCCAACTCTTATCATTTTCACATCGAATGTAGGGATCTGACGATTCAGGCGTGAGAACAGCTGTTTAAGGGAGACTGGGCCAACAAGGGATGAAGGTGTCACCAGAAGAGGTTCATCCGAGGAGCCGGGACAGGGATGGTGAGGCCGACAGCCCCTCTCACCTGGCACCTGGCAGCTCATGGCTGCTGCTCAGGTGGGTTTGTTGAGCGAATGAGTGACTTGCTTGGAGGAGCAGTGTGGAGTCGGTGTGACTCTGGAGGTCAGAAGCCCAGAGAGGGAGCAGGACTCTCTAGGAGGCAGCTTGAGATCCATGGGAGGAAGTAATTTGCCCTTTTCTTTTTTGAAATACCAAATTATCATGTATTGTATTTTTTCAAACTTATTTTTGAGCTGGTCATCTAGCACACGTAGAAAATTCCAAAGGCCCCTAACAGAATAGAGCGAAATGTCTCTCTCCCACCTGATTTCTCCAGCTCCCTGGGTTTCCCTCCCAGAGGCGGTCAGTTTCTGGTTTCTTTTGTTCTCTCAAATAGTCTGTGCACACGTTATATAATAATGATGAAACTACCACTAGTAATAACGTTTCTTGAGACCTTGCTGTGTATGAGCTTGGGTTCCAGGTATTTTACATGCATTGCCTCATTTGCTCTTCCTAACAACCTGGTGAGGTAGGAACTATTAGTGTCTCCATTTCAGAGATGCAGGAAATGGAGATCCAGAGAGGGGACGCATCTCAGACCAGCCTACACATGGATGTGGGCTGCCAAGATATGAGTCCAGCCAGTCCGGTTGCTCTCTTGACCTCCTGCTCTGCTCTTTTCAACATTTCTTGCCTCTGGGTCTATCAAAAGTTCCCTCCAGCAGCCTGGCTGCAGGTTACTTAGCAGTACATCATGCTGGCTTAGGAGGTAGTGAGCTCCCCGTCCCTAGAGGGCATTCAACAAATGACTCCCAAAGGCTTCTCCACAAATGGCTTTGTTATGTTTTCACCCTGCTTTGGTTTCTGCCTGAGGGGTCTGTCAATCTCTTCTTACATCTTTAGGGGGTCACAGGGGCCCATCCTGTACCCATGAACCCCCAAAGAGAAACCCTTTCAGCATCTTACAGGGCAGGATGAGGTTTGCCTTCCCCAGCCTGATGGCAGGAGATGGTGGTGAGGCTCAGAGTTGGCCGAGGGTGCTGCTCAGGCACGGAGCAAGGCTGCGTCTGCCAGGAAAGTTCTCCATGCTGCTTCCCTGGGGTTCCGCCTGTACCCATGCTTAACCCGACTCTCCCTTGTCCCTCACCCCCGATCTTTGGCCTGGCCCAAGGCAAACCTATGTGCCTGGGGGAGGGGGCATCTAGGAAAGAGCAGAGTAAAATTCTTCACTAGGAACAAATCTCATTTTCAAGAAAGTCTTGACAAAATGAGGCATTAAATTACAATATTTCGGAGAGCGTCGTAATTCTATTGCAGACAGCCCTTCATCATGGAATCTGAAAGCTGGGAAAATACAAAACTCATTAGATTAAAATAAACCACCTACTGCTCTGGAGAAAAGCTTATTTATCAATATCAATTTACTTATGATTACTCTGGCCTGCAATTTGTTATTTTTAAGAATTACGATTTGTATATTGCTCATACAGATGTGAAATATTTTTTCGTAAATTGAGTGTTTTTAAAAAGATATCCTTGCCCTTAGTAAAGGTTACAAAGTGATTGTTGGGGAGGTGTAGAGAGTGGTAGGGTCAAAAAATAAAAGAGGCTGGGGCGGGAGATGGGGGGGGAAGTGGGTGGGTGAGGGGTGAATGGAAGCAGATGTGGACAGAGTGAACTTGTCCTGTGACGCCATCAGGCCTTTAAAAGATGCTTTTGTGGGGCACCTGGGTGGCTCAATTGGTTAAGCATCTGACTCTTGGTTTCAGCTCAGGTCATGCTCTCATGGTATGTGAGTTCAAACCCTGCATCAGGCTCCGTGCTGACAGTGAGGAGCCTGTTTGGAATTCTCTCTCTCTCTCTGCCCCTCCCCAGCTTGTGCCCTCTCTCTCTCAAAATGAGTAAATATACTTAAAAAAATAAAAGTTGCTTTTGGTCTTTTAAGAGAAAGGACACCGTAGTTAATGAAACTGTCTGTAAGATAGAATGCATCCTGAATAAGTAGTGAGCTTTCCATCACTGGGGGTATACTTCAATGGGCAGGGATGCTGTAGAATACAGCAGTCAGATGATGAGCCAACTGTAGTCTAGCCGTGGCCAGTGATTCTCCGAAACGCACAGAGGGGGCCTGGAAGGTAGGACAGGGTGGGGCAGGCAAAAGAGCACCGGCTCGGGTGTTAAAGGACCTGTATCTAGAATTCACTGGAGGTGGGGCTCCTGGCTCCAGGCAGCCCTTGCGGTGTGATGCAGGCAAAGAGCGCCCTTTCACGAGCCAGAGCCTCTAGGGTTCAAACCCCACTCTCCTCACTTCCCGCTGTGAGACCCCAGTCAAATTACAGACTCCCCAACTCTCAGTCTCTTCATCAGCAGAATGGATCAGTTAGGACGCCCTCACTGTGAGGATTTCTGAAGTGAGAAAGTCTAGCACATCATAAGTATACTCAGTACACGCTAATACCCTTCCTGCCTCCGTCCTGGGCTTCAGTTTTGCTGTCTGCAAAATGGACCGCCTGCTAAGGATCTCTGGTTTTCGTCTGGCTCTAGCTTTCTGCCCTAGGTGTTCAGTATGCGGGTATGGTTGAGGGGAGGGGCAGACCCCCAGGGTGCAGAGGCTTCCACAGGCCTGCCTGGCAGTTCCCAGCATGTTGAACCTCCTTCATTGTGCTGATGTGGGTGGTTCTGTTGACCACAGGACCAGCTGTAGGTTCTCCATGTGCTTGCCTAGCCTTTGGGAAACCGGATATCCGATTCACAGGTAGGAAAATGGAGGCCCAGAGAGAAGAGGAATAGAGCTCATCATCTTCCTCCCGCAGAGACCCTACCCCTGACTCATTTTCCTATGCAGCTCCGTGTGCTTGTGGGGGGTGGGGGGAGTGAAGGGGAAAGCCTTCATAGTTCTTGGGAACATTTGGCATTGGGGACGTCCCTACTGTAGAGTCTGGGAGAAGAGTTGTGCTCTGGCCTCCACATTCACTCCCTCTTGCCCTTCCTGTCTCACTTCCAGTTATTCTCGTAGATTTTCAACACATCATACTGACCCCCTCGATCTCCCCCCCACCCCCATGCTATGATAGCCCCTGTGTTAGGCTGTGGAACAACCAAGGTGAACCAAGCCCCGATTCCAGGGGAGTTCAGAGTTCCAGTGACGGAGACAGATGTATGTGCATGTGGGGAGCACCTGGAAAGGGGAGTCTGTTTGTCAGGGGCACAGTGGGGTAGAGGAAGGCCTGCCAAAGCCCAGCTGGTAAAATCAGAGAAGACTTCCCAGAGGAGGTGATGGCCAAGCTACTGTAGCAGGAGGAGAAGGTACCGCTGTGAATGTTGCGCCTGCACGGGCCTGGGGCTCAGGAATGGACCAGTGCATTGCACCTGGGGTGGAGTTCGAAACCACTTCTTGCTCCAGGCCCCAGGCTAGTCCTTTGCCCCCAGAGGAGGGAAGAGGAATAGGAGGAGCAGGGGTTAGCAGTAGACAGGCAGAGAGCAGCTCCAGGAGGGGGCTGGCCACTGCCGGCGGGTATTTGCTGAGACCTGGGATCTGGGGAGGCAGGTAGGGCCGTGGTGGGAAGTGATGGCTTTGAGGCTTGCCTAAGCTTCAGACTCCTAGTGTGATCAGCCATACTGAGGTCCTTGCACTTCAGGGCTTTGGGGTCAAGCCTTTTATCCTCGCTGAGATTCAGTTTCACCCTCTGGAATATGGGGTGATGCTCTCACCTCCAAGATGCTGTGAGAGCCAGGCGACATAAAAGGCTGGACAGCGCTGAGCTGGGGGTGGGGGTGGGGGCAGGCGATGGTGTTCTCCGCTCTGCTCACTGCCACCAGGTGCCACGTGCCTCTGGGATCCGTAGCCTGGGCCCTCAGAGCTCGCAGCCCGGATGTGCGGGGGGCTGTGATGAGCGTGATGGCAGTGATGTGCTCTGTGTGGGTAGCCGGGCATTGCTATCCTCCACGTCTTATGAATTGGGCAGAAGAGACAGGACTGAGAGGGGAGGGAAGCCAAGGGGACATACGACTCTGTGGATGCCCCGTTGTGCTGGGCATACTTCTAATATGAGTCCTCCCACCATCCCTGCCACAGAGGTGTCTTTCTTGGTTTGTACGGAGGGGAAACTGAGCCTGAGCAGGGATTTAAGCCCAGATATCTTACTCCACCCACCTGATGGTTCCTGTGTAGAACTGTCCCTTTTGCCACAAAGTAGGAACCAGGTTCTTCACTGAGCTCTTAGTGAAGGGTCCACAGCTCCTCCCCGTACCCCTCCCCAGGTCCCTCTGGGTTCCCCTTTCTCCCTTCAGGAGCTGTGATATTAATAAGCATAAAAACAATTGAACAGCATCTCACACAATTATGTGGGGATGAAGTGGCTGTCACAGGCAATTTGGAAAAGATTTATCACTTAACTTACAGGGAAAACTATCAGGTTGCTGTTACACAGTGCACGCCTTGCCCTCCCTCCTCTCTGTTCCCTGAGGTGGGGACACCCCCCGTGGACACCCCTACCCCGCAGTGCTTCCTCCTGCTGGCTGGTGAAGCGGGCCTGGGCCTTCCCTGCACCACAGCCTCACGCTAGAAGGGACCACCTCTGTTTATTTGCTCAGCCCCTTATTCCTCAGGTGGTGCCTGTGCTCCTACTATGTGCCTGCTCGGAGCTAGCCGGAGGCGTTCCCAGCATAGCCAGCAATGCCAGCAGGTGAACAAGGGCTTGTGTGCCCTGGGCTCTAAGTGCTTTAAAGCAGCAGTGTTAGGGGTCCTAGGCAGAGATGGAGGGACCACTCCTACCTGGGGGGCGGTTACGAGGGGCTGGAGACTCACCTCTTCCAGACAGGTGAGTCACCGTATGGCCGGGTGGGATGAAGGGCCTCTGGCTGTAGGAACCCGCCCAAGCAAAGGTACGAGGTGTGATTCCCTAAGTGGGATTTTGCAGACAAGGACACTGAGGCTGGGAGGTACTCGCTGCCTTGCCCAGGGCCACCCAGCAAGGTGTGGCCGTGCTGCATCTGAGAACTGGCATTTTTGTACCTAAGGACAGGGAGGAGAGGCTGAGTGCTGAAGGGGTCTCCACGAGGTCCTGGAGAATGTCATGGAAGACATTCTGGAGGGAGAGAGGGTAGAAGGCAAGACAACCAGTTCGGCTGAAATCATAGTGGGGGAGGGGGGCAGGGGAGAGGGGAAGGTCGGGGGAGAAAATGGGCTCTCAGGTCAGTGGGGAGGCATGGGGACGAAGAGCCTGGGAAGGGCCTTTGCCTGGGAGTGTGGCCGGCCTGGGCTTTACAGCTCTTGCGTGGGACAGGCCACAGCAGGAAGTGAACGCCTGCAGGCTTTTTTTCTCTCACCCATGGCCCACTGGGGTCCCGGGCCAGGGAGGGGTTCCATGTTCAAGTGGTAGGTCTGGATTCTGCCACTGACCCTCTGGCCAGTTCTCAGCATCAAATTGATCGTCTCCTTGCTCTGCTTTCCCATCTGTGAAATGGGCATAGCATCTGCTTATCTAGGTTGGCAGTCTCATTCACAGAAGACCTTTATACAGTTAAAGTCACCAGAGATGTTCCGCGGGCAGCTGCCTGGAGTTGGGGGTGCTGCTGAGCTCAAGACATCAAATGGACACTGCTGGGTGAAGGCAGCCCAGAATTTTGGACTCCTTTGGGGCAGGGTTTGGGTGCTGGGGGCAACAGTGGGAAGAGCAAAAGGAGAGAAGGAGGTGGAGTCTTGGTACGATGTGAACCCCTCCATCTGTCTGGTGGTCTCCTGACCTCCTCCCCACCCCTCAGTCTTGGGGGTGTCCGGAAATCAGCCAGTGCAAATTGAACAGGTGACCACTAGGAGTGGCCTTGGTCCTTGAGTTAATTTCCTTGACTTTTTTTTTTTTGGAGGGGGGTGGGCAGGGTGGGCGGCATCTGAGAGGCCGCGAAGAGCAGAGGTGGGAACACCAGGAAAATCAAGCCCACCTTGCTCTTTCAGAGGGGCGGGGACGGGACTTAAGGCCACACAGCACGTGAGTAAGTGAATGGCGAAAACAGGCTCAAGCCCGGCGTCTTCGTTTCCACCCCTGGCTCTTAGGCTGAAGAGAAGGAAGGTGCTCTCCGTGGGACTCAGTTTGCTTGTCTGTAAAAATGGGCTGCCTGGCCCAGATCGGCCCATTGTTCATGTGTGGTGGGATGCGGCTGTGAGCCTGGTTCGGGGTGGGGCGCGGGACACGGGGAGGCAAGCGGAGTGTCTGCATCGTGGTTGAACGTGGCAGGTTGACTAGCTTAATTCTGATAAGCTTCAGTTTCTCTGCTCGCTTTATTTATTGACTTCTACATTTATTTTAAAAAGTTTAAACAGCTTTCTTGAGCTATAATTCACATATAATACAATGTTTCCATTTAAAGTGTACAATTCAATGGTTATTAGTACATTCACAGCCGGGTGCAGCAGCCAGCAGTCTATTTCGGAATATTTTCATCCTCATGGAGAGAAACTCCATGGCCTGTAGCTATCAGTCCCTTATTCGTCGGTCACCCCTGGTCCTCAGCATCCACAAATCTACTTCTGTCTCTATAGGTTTTCCTATTCTGGACATTTCCTACAGGTCGACTCAAATGTGGTCTTTTGTGAATGGCATCTTTGACTTAGTATGCTTTGAAAGTTCTTCCATGTTGTAGCACGGGTCAGGATTTCATTTTTATGCCTGAATAATATCCCATTGTATGGATAAACTGCACCTTGTTTATTCATTTGTCCATGAGGGACATTTGGGTCGTTTCTGTTTTAGGGCTATTACAAATAACGCTGCTGTAAACGTTTATGAGCAAGTTTCTGTGGGGACATAGGCCTACATTTCTCTTAGGTAGGTACCTGGGAGTGTTGGGTCATCTGGCCACTCTGTTTAATCGTTTGAGGGACAGCCAGACTATTTTAAAGTGGCTGCAACACTATATTCCATCAGCGATATAGGAAGGTTTGATTTCTCCACATCGCCTCCAACACTGTTATTATCTGTCTTTTTGATTATAGCGATGCTAGTGAGTGTGAAGAAATATCTCACTGTGGTTTTGGTTTGCATTTCCCTCCTGACTAATGATACTGAGCATCTTTTCCTGTGCTTGTTGGCTGTTTGTACATCTTCCTTAAAGAAATGTCTGTTCAGATCCTTTGCTCATTAAAAACAAAATTTTTTTAATGTTTATTTCTTTTTGAGAGAGAGAGAGACACAGAGTATGAGCAGGGGAGGGTCAGAGAGAGAGGGAGACACAGAATTAGATGCAGGCTCCAAGCTCTGAGCTGTCAGCACAGAGCCTGACGCAGGGCTTGAACCCACAAACTGTGAGATCATGACTTGAGCCGAAGTTGGCTGCTTAGCCAACTGAGCCACCCAGGCACCCCCCCTTTGCTCATTTCTTAATTGTCTTTTTACTATTGAGTTGTAAAAGTTCCTTTTTTAGTCTAGCTAAGTCCCTTATTAGATGTGCGATTTGCAGACATTTTTTCTCTCATTCTGTTGGGGGTGGTCTTTTCACTTATCTGTTAGTGTCCTTTGCAGCAGTAATAATAATAATAATAAATAATAATAATAATAATAATAATAAATTTTTATGAAGTCCAGTTGAACCTATTTTTTCTTCTATTGCTTGTGTTTTGGGTATCCTAAGCAACTTTTGATGAATCCAAGGTCATGAAGATTTATGCCTGTTTTTCTTCTAAGAGTTTTTTAGTATTAACCCTTTCATTTAGATCTTTGATCCACTTGAAGTTAATTTTTTATGTGGGATGAGGTAAGGTCTAGCTTCATTCTTTTGCATGTGGCTATTCACTTGGTCTAGTACCATCTGTTAAAAAAGACTGATTTTCCCTAGTTGGATGTTCTTGGCATCCTAGTTGAAAATCAGTTGACCATAGACATATGGTTTGATTTCTGAACTCTCAATCCTGTTCCATTGATCTCTATGTCTATCTGAATGCCATTGATTCTTCTAATGGGTGTTGTATATAGTTTCATTTATTTGTGTTGTCTTTAATTTCTCTCATCAATGTCTTTCACCTCTTTGGTTAAATTTATTCCCAGGTAGTTTATTGCTTTTGATGCAATTATAAATGGGATTGTTGTTTTCTTAATTTCTCTTTCTGCTAGTGTATAGAAATGCAACAAATTTCTGTATATTGATCTCATCTCCCACAATTTTCCAAAATTCATTTATTCTAATAGTTTTTTTGTGTGTGTGTGGAGTCTTTAGCATTTATATAATATCATGTCCATCTGTAAATAGTGACGGTTTTACTTCTTCCTTACTAGCTTGGATGCCTTTTATTTCTTTCTCCTTTGATGCTCTGTTATAACTTCCATAAGTACTGTGTTGAATAAAAGTGGACAGACCAGACATCCTTGTGCTCTACCTGATCTTGGAGGGACAGCTTTCAGCTTTTTACCATTGAGTATGATGTTAGTTGTGGGCTTGTCATATATGACATTAATTATGTTGGGGTATGTTCCCTCTATTCCCACTGTGTTGCGAGTTTTGATCACAGATGGCTGTTGAATTTTATCAGATGCTTTTTCTGAATCTATTGAGATGATCATATGACTTTCATCCTTCATTTTGTTAATGTTCTGTATCACATTGATTTGAAGATATTGAACCATCCTTGCATCCATGGAAAAAAATCCCACTTGATTGTGGTGAATGACCCTTTAAAAATTGTTGAATTTACTTTGCTGATATTTTGTTGAGCATCTTCACATGTGTGTTCATCTGGGATATTGGTCTATAATTTTGTGGGTTTTTTTTTTTTGTAGTATGTTTTTCTAGTTTGCTAGTTTGCTATCCAGGTAATGCTGGCCTTGTAGAATGAATTTTAAAGTGTTCCTTCCACTTTAGATTTTTGAAATAGTTTGAGTAGGAAAGGTGTGAGCTCTTCTTTAAATGTTTGGTAAGTTCACCTATGAAACCATCTGGTCCTGGAAGTTTGTTTATTGGGAGTTTTTGGATTACTGACTCAACTTCTTTACTAGAAATCAATCTTTTCAGATTTTAAATTTCTTCCTTACTAAGTGGAAGATTGTATGTTTCTAGGAATTTATCCATTTCTTCTAAGTTGTCTAATTTGTTGGCATATAATTTTTCTTATATTCTTATACTGCTTTTGCATTCCCTTTCATTTCTGATATTTCATTTTTTATATTCTTACACTCCTTTTGCATTCCCTTTCACTTCTGATTTTATTTATTTGAGCCCACTCTTTTTCTTGATGAGTCTGGCTAAAGTTTTATCAATTTTGTTTATCTTTTCAAAGAGCCAGCTTTTAGTTTCATTGGTCTTTTCTGTTGTTTTTTAGGCTCTCTTTTACTTTTATTTTATTATTTTATTTCTGAATGTATTATTTTTTTCCCCTTCTACTAACTTTGGACTTTGGTCTCCTTTTTCTAGTTCCTTTACATGTAAGCTGAGATTATGTAGTTGAGATTTTTCTTGTGTCATGAAGTAGAGCTGTGTTGCTAAAGATTTCCATGTTTGAACTGATTTTGCTGCATCTCATAGATTTGGGGACATTGTGGTTCCACTTTCACTTGTGTCCAGGTAGTTTTTGAATTCTTCATTGATTTCTTTATTGACCCATTGGTTGTTTAGAAAGTAGCATGTTGTTTAACCTTTCTGTTTGTGTTTTTTCTTTCTTTTTTTTTTTTTTTTTGGTAATTGCTTTCTATTTTCATAGCATTGTGGTCAGAAAAGATGCTTTCTGTGATGTCAGTCTTTTTTTCTTAATTGTTTTATTTTTTTTATTTTTGAGAGACAGAGAGAGACAGAGCACGAGTGGGTGAGGGGTAGAGAGAGACACATACACACAGAATATGAAGAAAGCCCCAGGCTCTGAGCTGTCCGCACAGAGCCTGATGTGGGGCCAGAACTCATGGACTGCTCGATCATGACCTGAGATGACATAGGACGCTTAACTGATGAGCCACCCAAGTGTCCCTATATGATGTCAGTCTTATCAAATTTATTGAGGGGTCGCGGGAGGCGCCGGCGCCAGACGCGGAGAGGAGCTACGACCAGCCGCCGAGAGGCCGCGGAGCTAGCGATGACCGAGCCAGCCGAGCCGCCGCCGCCGCCGCGCCCCCATGGCGGCCGCCAAGGACACCCATGAGGACCATGATACCTCCACTGAGAATGCCGATGAGTCCAACCATGACCCCCAGTTTGAGCCTATAGTTTCTCTTCCCGAGCAAGAAATTAAAACGCTGGAAGAAGATGAAGAAGAGCTTTTTAAAATGCGGGCAAAGCTATTCCGATTTGCATCAGAGAACGATCTCCCAGAATGGAAGGAACGAGGCACCGGTGATGTCAAGCTTCTGAAGCATAAGGAGAAAGGGACCATTCGCCTCCTCATGAGGAGGGACAAGACCCTGAGGATCTGCGCCAACCACTACATCACGCCGATGATGGAGCTGAAGCCGAATGCAGGCAGCGACCGTGCCTGGGTCTGGAACACCCACGCTGACTTTGCCTATGAGTGCCCCAAGCCGGAGCTCCTGGCCATCCGCTTCCTAAATGCTGAAAATGCACAGAAATTCAAAACAAAGTTTGAAGAATGCAGGAAAGAGATCGAAGAGAGAGAAAAGAAAGGGTCAGGCAAAAATGACAATGCTGAGAAAGTGGCCAAGAAGCTAGAAGCTCTCTCGGTGAAGGAGGAGAGCAAGGACTCGGAAAACGCTGAGACCAAGGATAGAGCGGAGGAGGAACAAGAAGCCGCCTTCCCTGTTTTCTCTTCCTTCCATTCTTCTCCTTTTTCTTTTTTAAAATTTGCCCTTCCCCTTCTTTTCAGTTTGTTTTTATTCTGTTTTGTTTTTACAAGGGACTTTATATAAAGAACTGAATTCCAACATTCAGGTTGTTTTTTTCTAAGTTTTTGCCCTATTGAAGAGGACTTCAGAAAATCCATTCCGCAGTCATGAAAATGTACTGTGCTAACTTTCTTTTCCATAGTGGAAACACTTATTTATAGTCATCAAAAATAGTAAATAAACAACACATTTGAAATCTGAAAAAAAAAATTTATTGAGACTTGTTTTGTGGCCTAACATGATACGTCTTTTTGAAATTATTTTTTACTTTTAAAAAATGTTTATTTGTTTATTTTGAGAGAGAGTGGGGGAGGGGCAGAGAGGGAGAAAGAGAGAATCCCAAGCAGGATCTGTGCTGTCAGTGCAGAGCCTGACATGGGTCTTGACCCCATGAGCTGTGAGATCATGACCTGAGCCAAAATCAAGAGTCAGACGCTTAACTGACTGAGCCACCCAGGTGTCCCTAACATGATATATTTTGGAGAATGTTCCACACGCATTTGAGTATGTATTCTGCTATTTGGGGATGGAATGTTCAACATACATCTATTAAGTCCCTCTGGTCTAATATGTCAGGTAAGGCCATTGTTTCCTTATTGACTTTCTGTCTGGATGATCTGTCCATTGGTGTAAATGGGATGTTAAATCCCCTACTATTATTGTATTGCTGTCACTTTCTCCCTTTTTAAACACATTCTAAAAGCAGTACATTTTTTACTACCATCCTCCACGTTTTATGGATATCATTTTTTATATCTTTTTATTTTGTGTATCCCTTCATTATTGTAGATATAGTTGACTTTACTACTCTTGTCTTTCAACCTCCCTACTACCTTTTTATGAGCGATTGACACACATACTGTTAGTATATATTTACTTTTCTTTGATCCACGAGATTTTTTTCTTTACATAATCTTCTTACTTTTATTTGTGGCCTTTTCTGCCTAAGGAAATTGCTTTAACATTTCTCTTAAGGCCAACTGAGTGACCTTGGTGAGTTCCTGTAACTGTTACTTGTCTGGGAAACTCTCTCTCCTGCAGTTCTGAATGACAACTTTGTCAGGTAGAGGATTCTTGGTTGTAGGGTTTTTTTTCCTTCTGGCACTTTGAATATATCCTGCCCCTTCCTTCTGGCCCACAGAGTTTCTGTTAAAAAAATCAGCTGATAGCCTTGTGGGGTTTACCTGTACATAATTATTTGCTTTTCTCTTGTTGCTTTTAAGATTCTCTCTTTATCTTAAATTCTCATCATTTTAATTATTATGTGTCTTGGTGTTTAGGTTAGGCAAGTTTTCAGCTATTATTTTTTCAAGTGATTTTGTTACTTTCTCTCTTCTTCTTTTGGTACCTCTGTAATGCAAATGTTCATATGCTTGATGTCACAGAGGGTCTTAACCTGTCTTTATTAAAAAAGATTTTTTTTTCTTTTTGTTGTTCAGCTCGGATGCTCTTCCCTACCTGTCTTCCAGATTGCTGATCTCTTCTTCTGAATTCTCTGATCTGTTGTGGATTCCCTTGAGTGTGTCATTCATTTCAGCTACTGTATTCTTCAGCTCTGATAGGTTTGTTTATGTATTCTCTATCCCTTTGTTGAAGTTCTCACTGAATTCTTCCACTCTTAAGTCCAGTGAGCATCTTTATGACCATTCCTTTGCACACGTTCTCAGGTAGATTGCTCACCTACATTCTGTTTACTTCTTTTTCTGAGGTCTTGCTCTTTCATTCGGAACATATTTCTCCATCTCCTTGTTTTGTCTGATGCTCTGTGTTTGTGTCTACATGTTAGGCAGGTCAGCTACATATCCTCCTTGTGAAAGTAGCGGCCTTATGCAGAAGAAGTCTTGGGGGCCCCGTGGCACGGTCTTCTCTGGTATCCACAACCGGGTGCTCCAGGGGTGTCCTCTGTGGGGACTACATGCTGTGGGCGAGCCTGACCCTCAGCTCAGCTGTGACGATGACTTGGTGCCACTGCTGTGGGTACACGGAGGGCAGGGTTGGCCCCCTATGTGGTTGGTTGAGAGGCCCGACTGTCATTGACTGTGAGTTGCCTGTTTATACTATTATAAACAATTCTCCATAAACATCTTCAAAACAGAGCCCTGTGCCATGATTCTGACGATCTCCTTAGGGAAAGTTCCTGTTAGTAGAATTGCTAAGTCAAAAGGAATGAATGCTTTTAAGGCTATAGTTTTATTGTGCCAAATGGCTCCCACAAAGTTGTACCACTTGGGCTAGAGGAGATTTTCAGCACAGAAATTGCTGTGTGGAGTCAGCCTGACTCAGAAGGATGCGCTGGTTTACATGTAGGGCCTCTTCCTCTTTCCACGTTCCGATTCTTGCATCAGAGGAGGCAGTGAGGCTTGTGCACAGAAGGTTGTCAGAGGGAGCCCACCCTGCCAGAACCTTCCTCCGCACCCCCTCTCCTTGGCCGTCATCTGGCTAGGTGTCTGGGTCCCCATTTCCCCTGTGACTTTCATGGTGTTGGGGAGACAGACAACCCACCTGAAGATAACTCAGCATCTACAAAATGTGTTGAGAGGTACGGAAGGCAAGAGCAGGGTATGGTGAGAAAAAAGAGTCGTAGGTGGTTAGGGAAGGCCTCCCTAAGCAGGGGACAATTAAGGTGACGTATTGCAATATAGGGTTTAGAGTGTGGTGTGGGGGGGAACTTCACATGTGGTGACTGGGCTGATTCACAGCTAGCGGCCCCCATAAGTTTATTCTTTATATTTTTAAAGTAGGCTTCACGCCTACTTGAACTCATGACCCTGAGGTCAAGTCAGATGTTCTACCTACTGAGTTGGCCAGGCGCCCCACCCCCCAACCCCCATAAGTTTATTCTGATTGGGCTGGCCCCTGATGTGATGGGTGTGCCCGGCTCTACCGATGGCTTATTAAGTTGTTTTTTATTTATTTTTATTTATTTTATATATACCTATTTTATTATGGCAGGACTTACAAAATGTAAATTTTGCCATTTTAGCATTTTTTATTGCAGCAAAATACACATAACAAAATGTGCCATTTTAACCATTTTTTAAAATGCTTATTTTTGAGAGAGAGCGCGCGAGAGAGGGAGAGAGCGCCAGTGGAGTAGGAGCAGATGGGGACAGAGGATCTGAAGCAGGGACAGCAGAGAGCCTGATAATGGGGCTCGAGCTTCTGAGCCATGACCTGAGCTGAAGTTGGATGCTTAACCTGCTGAGCCACTTAGGTGCCCCTTCACCATGTTTAAGTATGTAGTTCAATGGCATTAAGTACATGCACACTATTACACAGCCTTCACCACCATCCATCTCCAGAGCTTCTCACCACCCCAGACTGACTCTCTGCACCAGTTGAACAATTTACTCCTCCTTTTGCCACCCCCACCCCAAGCTTCGGGTAACCACCATTCAGCTTTCTGTCTCTATGAATCTGCTGACTCTAGGCATTTCATATAAATGGAACCATATGCTCTTCGTCCTTTTGTGACAGGCTTACATCTCTTAGCATAATGTCTTCCCAGTTTCTCCATGTCATGGCATGTGTCAGCATTTCATTCCTTTTTAAGACCAAATAATATTCCATTGTATGTATATACCACATTCATCCACTAATGCACATTTGGGTTTTTTCCATCTTTGGCTATTGGGAATGATGCTGCTTTGAGCATGGGTATACAAATATTTGTTCAGCTCCTCATTTTCAGTTCTTTAACATGTATGCCAGAAGTGGAATGACTGGATGATGTGTTAATTCTATGCTTAATTTCTTGAGGAACCACCATGTTGTTTTCTACAATGGCTGCTGTTTTATAGCCCTCCCCCCCTAGTAATACACAGAGTTCCAATTTTTCTACATTCTTTCCAACACTTATTTTATGTTTTTTTTTAATAATAGCTCTCCTAACGAGTGAGAAGTAGTCTCTTGTTGTGATTTTTATTTGCATTTCTCTAATAACTAATAATGTTGAGCTTTGTTTCCCGTGTCCCTTGGCCATTTGGATATTTGTTTTTGGAGAAATGTATATTTAAATCTTTTGTTTATTTTTGACTCAGATTTTTTGTTGTGCTCTTGAGTTTTAGGAGTTCTTTATGTATGAGAGATAGTAATCCCTTATCAGACATGTGATTTACAGGTATATTCTGTAGGTTGCCTTTTTTTCTCTGTTGATAGTGTCCTTTGATGCATAGAAGTTTTCATTAGAATGAAGTCCAGTTTATTTAACTTTTATTGTCTGTGCTTTTGGTGTTATCTCCAAGAAATCATTGCCAAATCTAATGTCATGAAGATTTTCCTTTGTTCTCTTACATAGTTATATACTTCATAGTATTGATATCAAGGGCCCGGATTGGTGTCAGTCACTTAGAACCTCAATAAAGCTGCCTACCAAACCACTACAGCAATCCTTTATTCTCACTCATGTGTCCGTGCGTCAATGGGAGGGTTAGCAAATCTAGGCTGGGTATGACTGAACATGATTCTGGCCTCTGTGGTTTCACTCCACTCACTCTGCTCGTCTCTGGTTGACAGGCAGGAGTTCAAGAGGCCAGCTCCTCTGCATAGGGTCACATGCTTCCACTAGGATGGAGGTTGGCCAAAACATCCATTGGTCAAGGCAAGTCGTATGGCCAAGCCCAGCTTAAAGGGTGGGACAGCACACTCTTCCTACCACAAGACCCCAAGATGGGTACAAATGTGTTATCCTATGCAGGGTGAAGGCTTGGGACCAATCATTTGATCAACCACAGTGATGGCCAAGGGCTGGGAATGAACATGGCAGGGGTGAGGCAGATTGAGGGTGAGTACACCCAAAATATGGTGATTATGATGGTAAGGAGGAAAGTGCCACTTACTGGATATATGAAATGTATTTGTTTATTGAATGAAAAAGAAAAAGCGTATCAGTGGAAGCAAGCTTACTGAGACAGGAAAGGGGAGCATGGGAACCTATTTGGAGAAGAAACTGGGTCACTGCAGGATATGTTAAGTGTTAGTGACCTACCCAGGAGGAAATGTTAAGTGAGCAAAAGGCTCTATGGGATAAACTGGACTCTACTTGCAAGGAGCTGAGGATCTTCTGGGAGGAGGACTTGTACAAGTCTAACCCTGACAGATGCAATGAAATGCAAACCCCAAAACCAGGGGAGCTGAGGGTCCAGCTTCTAGCAGGGACCCAGGATGACTTTGTGGAAGAAGTGGCAGAGCTGTGCCTTGAAGGTGGAACTGGACGTGCAAGATGGAACCAGGTGGTGCTCCGGATGGAGGACAGCCTACCCAAGGACAGGGTGTGGTGACTGGCAGTGACCCCAGTGAGGGACAGGGTGTAGACTGCAGCAAGGTCCCAGAGCTGAGCCAAGGTCTGTTGGCTGCCACCCTACTGGTGAGCCAGGGGGTAGGAGAAAGCCAACCTTGATCGACTCCATTGTAGCTTCATGCACCAATGGGGTTGGGGGTCTGCACATCAGGAGCTTCCGCTACCTTTTCTGGAACTTGAAAAAAAAAGTGACTGCTCAGTTCTGGTAAAGGTATGGAAACTGGCCCTTCTCTAAGAGTTGGGGGGAATGCAACTGGGTGTACCATCTTTGGAAAGTCATTTGTCAACAGCTATAAAAATAGGAAAGTTTCCTTCTTCATACAGTGTGTGTAGATATAGGAACAAGGCTATTTATTGTGGCTTCATTTGTCAAAGTGAAAAGTTAAAAACAACCTCAGTGTCCATCAGCAGAGATAAGTTATGGTTCCCTCCCTCCCCCACCCCCACCCCCCGCCCAATAGAACTCTCTACAGC
This sequence comes from Suricata suricatta, assembly GCF_006229205.1. NCBI lineage: Eukaryota > Metazoa > Chordata > Mammalia > Carnivora > Herpestidae > Suricata > Suricata suricatta. The sequence continues at coordinate 133,256,498 of NC_043701.1, forward strand.
TGTTAAAAAAGAGCAGGCTCTGAATGTTCTGAAACAGAACAGTCTTCAGGACATATTGTCATGCAGCAAAATGGAGTAGGATAGCCTGGATACTGCTTAGATTTTTCTAAAAGAGAGAGAAACCTCTGTGCTCTATCCTTGTATGTACATAGGATGCTTCAGAAACACTCCCTCCAGGGTTGTCTCTGGGAACCTGCAGGCTGTGCTAGAAGGGAGACTCACTTCCTGCCACACACCCTTTTGTAGAGTTATTTACCGTGTCTGTGTATTACCTCCAAAAAGAATAGACTAAGAGAAAATATATTGCCTATGGAGTGACTTTTTTAAAAAAAAGTATAGGTCAAGGAGACTCAGTTACCAGGCTTCTCGCAGAGGATGCTGGGCCACTGTGGTACCCCCTCCTGGGGGTCCCAGTCCTGCCTGGCTCATCTACCAGCCCCGGGCATCGGTCAGTGGGAGTTTTGGGGACGGATCCAGGGGAGGACAGGAACAGACTAATCTTTTCCCTCCTTACAGGAAAAGCCCCTCTTAGTGACCTTCTGTCATAGCAGCCTTCCCTGCCAGTGTCCTGGACAGGCTGGGCTTTGAAGCATGGTCATCAGTGGCTGTCAGTGGCTTGTCCATTAGTGGCCCTAATGGTGTCATCTGCAGGCGCCTTCTTGCACGCACGAACCCCTCTGTGTGTAGTGGTGGTGAATAATCCCCAAATTGTATTTGATTTCTGCTGTGTATTTCTGTATTTCTATTCAAAGTTGAGTGCATCTGATTTTATGGGAATTCATAGCAGTTCAAACTAAATTGTGGCACCCTGCTGGGAAAATCTTTCACTCCTGAGAAACTGAAAAGCCACTCAGATGTCCCCTCCTGCCCTTTCCCTCCCCCTCTGCTCTGTTTCTTGTTGTCCCCTTGCTTGCTGGGATGGAAGGCACTGCCTCTCCCCTGACGGGGCTGCAGGGACAGGTGGGAGATGGTAACTGCGAGGGCCCTGACCTGGGAGTTGAGCCCAGAATGGGCTGATTTCCCAGAAGAGGGGAGTGTGCTCTGTTCCTGCAGCCGCCGGGACCCTGCTTTCCAGTCACTGTCCGGGAGGCCAGGCTGTGATGGGCTATGATGGGCTCTATCTTGGGTTTGGTCCAGAGGCATTTGGTGACACCCCTACAGATGGGGAGGAGCTTTAGGAGGAACCTGGCTTCCTCCAGCCTGGGGGAAGCAGTGAGGACAGGAAGGAGGAGCCCTCCAAGGTTGGGTGAGAGGCATTTCGAGGGCACATTTCCTGCGGGGATCCAGCTTGTGTGTCTGTGTGAGGGAGCATACAAGTTCCTTTTAAATTGTTAGTCCCCACCTTCAGTCTGGGGCCTGGCCTCCAAGGCCAGGTTTAGCCCATTCTGGTACCTATCTATCCCCGTGGCGAGGGCACAGGTCCTCCTGATGGTGGGTGTAATCGGGACAACCCCCTAACCTGCCCCAGTGTGGGAAGGTAACAGGGCTGGGCTGGGAGGCAGGGGTCTCTGAGCTAAGACCCGCCCCCCTCCCATGGGGCGAGGGAGCTCCTTGTCCATGGAAGGGCCTGAGTAGCGGCCAAGGGGTGTTGTTAGCCAGAGGACCTTTGAGGACCTTCCCAGCCCTAAGAGTCTTCTCCAGTAGTCACGCCTGGGACTGTGGGCTTCAGGGAGGTTCCGCAGTACATAGGACAGAACTTTATTTGTTTAAAGATAAATTTTTTTTAATTTTATGGGGAGAGAGACTATGAGTGGGGGAGCGAATCTTAAGCAGGCTCCATGCTTAGCATGGAGCCTGATGTGGGGCTCAATCCCATGACCCTGGGATCATGACCTGAGCCGAAATCAAGAATTGGACACAACCAAATGAACCATCCACGTATCCCTAGGAAAGAACTTCCCTCCTTCCTTCCTTCCTTCCTTCTAAATTTTTTAAGTATTTATTAAAAGAGAGAATGTGAACAAGGCAGGGGCAGAGAGAGAGGGAGACACAGAATCCGAAGCAGGCTCCAGGCTCTGAGCTGTCAGCACAGAGCACGATATGGGGCTTGAACCCATGTGCTGTGAGATCATGACCTGAGCCGAAGTTGTACACTCAACCGACTGAGCCACCAGGCATCCCTAGGAAAGAACTTTCTAATCAGATTTGTGTATCTGTTCACAGGCTGCTACTGATGTTTTGGTAGGGTGGACAAGCTAGCTCTCTGGTAGTAAAAACATTGGGTGTTATTACAGAAAATTTGGAAAATGCGCTAAGTGTATAGAAGAATACGTAATCAGCCATGACCTCACCATAGATAAAACGGTTTCACATAATAGTTCCGTCTGAGCACATGCTACCCTACTCACATCCTCACACGTACCCATCTGGATGTGGCCGTCTGTTTGCTTCTTGTGCACGTCACATAGTTGAACCAGTTCCCGCTGGGCATCTGGGCTGCTGTGAACATTGCTGGGACTTAGGGTTCATGCACCGCCATGGCTGTTTCTTCAGCTAAGGTTCCAGAAGTGGAATCACTGGGCAGTGCACGAGAGTGGGTCTTTACAGGGTTTGACCACTGATTGATAACCTGAGCCAAGTTGCCTCAGGTCGAGGGTATGGGTGGGACCTTGGTGCTCTTGTCTCTCTGGTGGCTCCAAGTACCAGCTAGCTACTCCCACATCGACATACACGTCTCTGGGCCCACCTCAGGCCTGACGTCCAGGTGGGGGCATCCTCCTGCCTGTCCCATATTGCTGCTGGGTTCTCAACAGCTATTCCAGACTCACCGTGCCCCAAACCGAACTTCTGCGCTTACCTCTCAGCCCGTTCCACCTGCCGCCTTCTCCCCGCTGGTAAACAGCAACTCCATCCTTCCTGGCGCCTTGGCCAAACCCTCGGGCTTGGTTCTTTCTAACACAGCTGCATCTTCTCCAGTAGGGGAGCCTCTCAGCTCTGTCTTGACGTATGCCAGACCCACACCCTCTACCTCAGTCCCTGGCCGGAGCCCTCAAGTGTTTCTGGCCTCCATGCCTGCAGTAGCCTCCCCACTGCTCTGCGTACTTCTGCCCTTGCCCCTGCAGTCAGTCCCCAACACCGCGGCCAAGTGCTCCCATAAAACTTGACTCATTCATGTCACTCTTGGGTGGCTGAGGACCCTAACTCCCACTTTACTCCCATCAGTGATGGGCCGTTGCGTCTGTGGCCTTGTCTCCTATAGCTGTCCCCGCTGCCTACCCAGTTACAGCCACACTGGCCTCCTCTTCAAGCATGCTAGTACCCCCTGCCTCAGGGCCTTTGCATGGGCTGTTGCCTCTCCCTGGAAGATATTTCTCCCTAACAATCACATGGCTCATTCTCCTGCTCCCTCACTGTTCCCCCTCACCCTGTCCTTGCCTCTTTCCTAGTATTCCCAAGCACGCTGTAGAACTCGTCCATCTACACTGTCTGTGTTGGGCTCTCCTGGGAGAGTGTCAGCCCCCTGCAATGGCAAGGTCCTCAGCTTGTTCTCTTCTGTGTGCTGGTGTCCTGCACAGGGCCTGGCACATGCAAGTAATGTCAGGACAGACACGTGCAGTGTGGCCCGACCTGGCTTGGAAGCCTCTCTCTGCAGCTCACCAGCCCTCAGGGATGTAAATGGATGCTTCAAATGGGGAGGTGATTCCCAGGTGGGGTGACTCCCTGGATGCCATAACTGTGCCACCTGCGGAACCTCCCTGGTGGCCGTCAAGCCCAGGCTCATCTGAGCAGCAGGTTTTTACGACTGATCACAGAGGAAGGTGGAGGCCAGCCTGGGTCATGTTGCTGCCTTAAGTATGGGGATCTTTGTAGTCAAAGGTGTCAACCTCTTGGGGTTGGTGCTGGAGGGAGTCATGTGTGGCGAGGAGGCGGGACACTTGGTCACCTTGGATGGTGTAGACGTTGTCTTATTGGTACTGATTCTAGGGCTATGGCCTGTGACATGCCAATATGCGAGAAAGGCAGACTACACAGGAGCCCACTTCCCAGCCCTAGCTGTTCCTCTCTTCCTGGCACATGCACTTGGCCTTTCTTCTGGCTCCTCTATACTGTGGCTGTGAGGATTGGGGCTGAGGCTGGGCGACCAACTTTGGACAGTTATCAGAATGGCGTTCAAACCTGGACTTGACCACTTACTAGCTGTGTGGCCTTGGGCAAGTTACTCAAACTCTCTGAGCCCCAGTAGGTACAGCCCTTTGCACACCGTAGTGGCTGGCATGTAACACGCACTCAGTGCCCGTGACCATGATGCACCCCACATCTCACCTCCTCTGTGAGGTTCGGGTCTTCTCCTTTGATGACCCCAGGCGGCAATGGTCTCTATCATTTACTTGACACCTAGCACATGCTTTTAGCCATCCTCCCGCTGGGGCCTGGCACAAGGCTTCACATGAAAGAGGACGTTGAGAATTGACAGCCTGAGGGCTTTGAGGCCTGGTTCTTTGTCTTCTTGGCACTGGGTATGTTTGGGGGGATTTCCAGAAGTCTTCCTGTAAGAGTGGGCTCTAAGCCAGGCCCCTGAAAAATTTGGGGGCAGCCAGCTCTGACCCTGCTCCTACCTCTGGGGCATGCCTCTGGCACTTATCTTGGGCCCAGAAAGAATCCCCACGTGGAAGGCTGTGTGTCTATGTTTCCTGGTCCAGTGGGGGCAGCTGAGGGATGGGAGGAGGTCAGGCCCCATCTGGAGGCGGAGGAGGCCCCTCAGCTCTGCTGGGTGGGAGGTGGGAGGGCTTGGAGGTCGGGGAACAGCTGTTGCACAGAGCAGGGCAAGGTCAGGCTCTCTGTGGGCACGCATGCCCCTTGCTGGAGCCCCAATGTCCAGAACATGCCTGCAGGCAATACAGCCTCCGTTAGAACACCTGAGCTGGAGGTTGGAGCCCAGGGGCCTCCTCCCACTGCCGTTAGCCTCTTTCTCTGGGCCTAGCTTTTTTCCCCGTAGCCAAAGGGGCTGGAAGAAGAGCCAGAAGTAGGACCTCCGGGAGAACCCAGTAGCAGGAGGGACCCACTTTTGCCTGGCTACAGCGCTTCTCCCCTTGGAGCCAGAGCCCCCTCGATCTACGGTCTAGGTTCCCTTACCCCAAGCTGAGGACAGAGTCAGCACGGAGCAGGCATCGCCCTTGCTTCTAACTGCTTCAGAGGTGTCCCCTCCAACCCTGCAAGATTAGGGCTGCCTTAACCCACAAGAAAGAGGTGCCCAGGCAGTGTGATGAAGGGGAAGCAGACTTGGAGACAGGCTGGGGACAGCGTGCCTGGCAGCGTTGGAGCCCGAGCCAGCGTTGTGGAAACGAGATGCATTTTGCATGTGCAGGTGTGTTGTCCCCACATCTTTGCAGACATTCATCCTGTGTCGATTGTGTGCTATAGTCCTGAGGGAGGGGCCCTGCCTTCCCTTTTATACATTAGGAAACGGGCCGGGCGGTGTGTGGGGAATGGCGGGCAGCAGCCTGGTGGGATGGAATCAGTTCCAGTCCTGGGGTGACCTCTTGGGGCCTTCCTTTCCTCCTCTGAAAACTGGTGACAATACATTCTGGGAACATTTTGGAGGACTGAATAAAATAATACCTCTGACCATCTCTGGTCTGTGGAGTTGCCCTGGAAGTGCTCATTTCCTTCCTTCCTCCCTCCCTTCCTTCCTTCCTTCCATGGCAAACTTCGTGCAGCATCTAGAAGAATGGCTACCCTCCCAGCGATTTGTGGATGATGTTCTTGGCAGATGTTATTTAATTCTTATAACATCTGGTTTGGAAAGGCAGAGGGCTGGAGATTTTTTTAAAAGACACTTACTCACTAGGAGATGTCAGATTGTCACTTAATTGCTCTGTGCCTTGGTTTCTCCACTTGTAAATCAGGGATAATGCTAGCAATGCTGGCCAGCTTCTTTGTATGATATGGTACACTAATGCAGGATAACAGATGGAAAGTGGTTTGAACATTTAGAAAAAGGCAGCCTGCTCAACCTCACTAGTAGTTAGGGAAATGCAAATGAAAGCAACAATGCCACACCATTTGTCATGCATCCGATTGGCGGCCGTTTAAAAGAGGGATCACTTCCAGGTGGGCACAGAGGCCCTCTCATATGCTGCCGGAGAGAGTGGGAATTGCCACAACCTTTCCAGAAGGTAGTATGGTGGTGTCTGATAAAAGTTCACGTCCATGCTCGGTGTTATGTCTAATCCACCCAGTAATGCGCAGCTGGAGAGCCAAGTTCAAGAGCAACCATGGTCCCAACATGATTATATTCAGAGGCATTCCCCATGGTGGTGGGAACCTGGGAGCACCCAAATGCCTGACAGTAAGGGATCTTGTCCCTCTTGCAAACATCCACACTCTGAGCTATGAGTTAGCTCCTAAAAAGAAGAGTGTAGATATAACAGTGTTGACCTGGAGGGCCATTTGTGAAATATCATGATGTGAGAAGAGCAAGCTTCTTTTGTGTCGAGGCAGACTCCATCATTCTAGAGATAAACACAGCCGCACCGCTGCTGACGTGCGTGTAATGCGAACGGATTTGCTTGGGTGCGGAGAAGGGACGGGTAGGATGCGCGCCCGGTCCAACCCGCCCACTCTGGCCATCAGACACAACCTGTTTGGCTCATAAAAACTGAATTATTTGCCAACGTTTAAAAAACCGAATTCATAGAAAAAGCCCAATGGCTGGTTTTTCATTGAGAAAAATCAGAAGCCCCAGCCACACTGGGCCCGCATCCCTCTTGGCTGGAACACATTGGAGGCTGCCACTCTTGGACGGAGCCTGCGGCCTCTGCGTGGCCACCAACCCCACCCACCTGGGGTCTCCCTCGTTTGTATTCCTGGCCTGGCCCCTGGAGCGTATCAATTTGCACCCCTGTGATGGGCTCTTAACATTCCGAAGCTCAAGGGGGTGGAAATATAGGAATATATGGGGAGGGGGTGTCTACCTTTTATTAATTAAATACATCTTAGGATCTCTTATTCTTCAAAGTACTGTTTCATGCCTAGTAGTCAGGACAATTTAGGTACAATGTTAGAAGGGAAGCAAAAGGGCATCATGGGCCACTCGGGTCCAGGCTGACAAAGGCCACACCAGGTCTGAAGTTAAGGGATCTGAGCTGTGGCTGTTTTGGAATCTCTTGCCCCCAGATCTTGCAGAGATGTGGAAGTCTCTGCAGAGATCCCTTCCCTTCAGCTCCCTTCGCCTCCCAGCATCTTTTCCTGGTCTCTCGTCCATGAGGGAGGTGACAGGTCAACTTAGGTCCGGATGCTGAGCCTGGCGCTTGCTAGCTGGGAGGCTCTGAGCAAGTTGTTCATGTGCAGAATGATGCGCAGGCCCTTGGCCAGACCCTGCGGGGATGTGGAGGCCAGTGGGCTGTGTCCCTGTACTAACAGAGCTAGCATTTTAGAGGGACTTGGGGTCCCCAGCTGAGGAGCGCGGGCCCCTCCTTGTGCACTGCTGGACTCCAGGAGGCCTGTCCCTGAGCTGCTGCAGGGTGAGAAGGAGCAGAGGATCGTGGCCCTGCTGTCATGGGGCCGCTGCTATGGTGGGAGGTGCAGTCACCTTCCCCGACACCCTTAGAGGTGGGATCTCACCTTGCTGAGCCCCAGATCACACCGGAGCTTGGCTCTGAGCCCCTAGAAACTTGGCTTCAGTGTTCTACAGATGTGCGGTGGAGCCCTGTGCAGTTACCTCCCCTCTCTGTGCCTCTTTGGCCACTGTGGCCACTTTGGACACGAGATAATATGGTGGAGAGAAAAGGTGGGAAAAGACATGCCCACTGGGCCTTAGGCCATGGGATCAGGGTGTTGGGCCTGCCAGACCTTGTCTTGGACCCAGACTGCCCGCTCAGCACCCATCTCTTGTCCCCATCCCTGGGCTAAGCAAGCCCCATCCTTCTGGGGCTGCCGTCCTGGAGGATGGAGGCAACAACCCCTTCCCTGCAAGGACCCCAGAAGGCCTCAGTGACGCATTCCTGTGCCTACTGCTTAGCCTCCCTCACGCGCTCATGGGGCTGTGCAGCCAGCCCTCCGAGGGCAGACGGCGCCATTGCCCCTGCCCCTAACCCCAGGCCATTGAGCCCAGTGTTATGCCCTGGATGTTATGACACCCAGCGATGCAGACCCTCTCTTCTTTCCCACACCTGCCTCCTCCACCATGTGAATCAGTTCCTTCTCTTCTTCCCAGGCCAGAGGAAGGGTTGGGGTAGGGAAGTGTAGGAGGGGCTCAGAGGGTAGGCTTCTCACCCTCTCCTTCCTTGTGTCCCTAGGAGCCATGAGGTCCCACGTTGCCCCCAGCTGCCTCGTGGCCTGGCTCTTTGTGCTGATCCCTGGATGCCTGGGTAAGTCCAACCCCCTGCCCTTCCTGCCACCGCCAGCGTGGGGTTTGTGCTCTGGGACGGGGGGCGGGACAGGGCTGCCCTGGGCCTGCAGACCTCGCCTTGCTGTGTGTGTGACTGCACACACTCTTCCCTCTCTGGGCCTCAGTCGCTTCTGCAGCACTCACAGGACTGCAAATACCAGCCTCCGCATGAGGGAAGGGGAGGAGCCTTGAGAAACAGGTGAGCTCTACGGGAAGGAGGCATCTGTGACCGTGAACTGCCCTTCTGGGATGCAGGGACTGGCCACAGTACCGTTCAGCCTCACAGTTGTCTTTTGAGCGCCTACTGTGTGACGCTGTGTGTCCATGGTGCCCGGCTCTGGGGTAGAGGGCAGTGACTCGTGCTCAGGGAGCCCAGACCCTGGCTGGGGAGGAAGTCACAGCTAGGATTCACTGCATAGAATGCAGGTGAGTATGGTGATCATAAAGGATGGACGCAGCTCCGGAGAAGCCCATCAGAAGAAAAGATTAATTGGGTCTATGGGGACAGGAGGGACCCAGCCAGAGGGAAACATAATCTGGGCTTTGAAGACTAAGAAGCAGTTTCAGAGTAGGGGAGCAGGAGGCAGGGAATCCCGGGAGGAGGGAACAGCTTGAGCGAAGCGTGGTGGTGAGGAGCCTCTCCCTTGGCAGGGAGGACCAGCCCTCCTTCCCCGGCGGCCAGATTGGTGTCAGCCCTGGTGCCTGCGGAGGAGGCCAGGAAAGACCCAGGCATTTGGCTGTCCCTTGGCTCTGGGATAGCTGGTGGCAAGGAAGGAAGGCCAGGACTGCAGGCCCCGCTGGCCCGGCGTCCCCTGGAGCCAGGGTGTCCCCAGGGAAGAGCTGTGGGCCCGGCCTGCCTGGTGACACAGGCAAACACATTCCTGAGTGAGGCCAGCTCCTTCTCTCACTCCAGGGAGCCAGAGAGTCTCTAGAGGAAGCCAGCCTTGCGCTGCCTGCCGGAGAGTCCCTTGAAGTGCCCCTCTCCTGGCCACTGTGCTTGGAAGGATCTCTGCTGGCATGCCTCTGTCACGGGCCGCTCACTTCCACACAGGCAGCCTGGGATTACAGCACAGTCTCACAGACTCTTGGGGGAGAGCCAGAGGGGCTCTCAGACCCTCTCTCAACTCTTGAACCACTTTCCAGGAGAAACTGACACCTGGAGATGGAAGTAGCCCAAGGTCATGCCAAGCAGGGTGCGGCTGAGCCTCGGTTAGGATCAGGACACCACTCCCACAGCTGGAGGAGACCTCAGTGGGGGCACGAGACCAGCTCTGACCCTCTGGCTTTGCTGTATGGTGGGAGTCATGACACTCTCCTCAGCCTGTCCCGGGGGTCTGTGATCTTGGACACTCATGCCCTTCCCCCTCTGCTAAGAAGAAATACATCAAGGTGCCTGGGTGGCTCATTCATTTAAGTGTCCGACTCTTGATTTCGGTTGAGGTCATGATCTCATGATGTTTGTGAGTTTGAGCCCTGCATCGGGCTCCATGCTGACGGTGCAGAGCCTGCTTGGGATCCTCTCCCCTCCCCTCACCCCTGTCTGCCCCTCCCCCGCTCACACTGTCTATGAAAAATAAAACAGGAGCTAAGAGCCCGGCTGTCTCCTCAGGAGAGGTGGCAGTTTCCTCCTGAGCTCTCTGGATGGAGATGTTGGTGCATCTCGAGTGGGCACAAGGGAGCAGCACAAAGCCGGGACTCCTGGGTTCCCGCCCCACTTCTGCAACAGCTTCCCTTGGGCAATGTCTTAGTCTCTCTGTCCTTCAGCTTTCTTCTCTCCAAAGTCAGAGGACGGTAGGACTCTCCTCCTTCCTTGACAGAATGATCAGATGAGTCAGCGTACGTGTTGATCACTTAGAATAGCCCGTGGCACATATTAGGTGCTAAAATAACGTGTTAGCGTTTTTATTATGAGCTGCATCTTTCTCTGGGCAAAGGAAGATGGGGCACTGAAAACAGAGTTGCCTGGGACCACACAGCAACTCTGTGGCAAAACCAGCCTGTTTGGGACTAGTCTGCTTTGCACGCATATGAGGGCCCCTCTCTCTCATTGCCAGGTAGGGTCCTCCCTTCCTGGTCCCTGTCTGAGGTGGCCAGTGTTGTCCCTTTGGTGTGGTGAGGCCACGGCTGACCTTAGGCACTGAAGGACACTATCTTCCACTCTGTCCTTCCAATACCGCCCCCTGACCTCTTGCTCTTCTTTTGTTCCCCCAGATCATCCCACATAACTTCTCCCCACTTTGTTTGCATCTGACCCATAGCCCTCCCATCCCAGGTGGTCAGAGTTGGTCGGGCTCACAGATGTCAGACCCTCCTGTCACATTCTCTCTGCCCGAGCTTGCCACCCTTCTTCCCTCTGGCCTCAGCGTTTTCTTCTTCTGTGGGCTTGCTGGGCAGACAGGAGGTGGAGGCTCGAGCAGGCCTGCCTTGCCCCGTCCCTGTCTGGCCCGACCCCGAGCATCCTGCTGGGTCATGGAGTTGGTCCCCAGGCCCTGAGTGTGAGGGGTCCTGACGGTGGGGCTATACCAGCTTTGGCACCTGGCAGCAGCACATCGGGCTTCTGACCGCTGGGGCTCCCATGTGCCGCACTGCAGCCACTGTGGCGGTGACCCGGTACACAGGACATCTCTGGCAAGGAGGCGGCAGGGGAGGACAGTGTGGGGCTTTTGTCTTGAGGCTTGGAAACTGGGGCTAGAGAGAAAGAGAGATTTGCCAAGGTCACACAGTGGTGAGTGGCAAAGTATGCAAGGCCCCTAAATTGGCACCATCTGCCCAGGGCTCCTCCCATATCTGGGGTCCCCCACCGCATGGATCTTAATGTGAGCCCCTCTGCTTGCAGCCCCCCATTAGCGATCAGAGAGCAGAGCGGGCAGGCCTGGCTGTATGCAGGCCTGGCTGCCTCAAGGCTCTGGCCAGTGTTCAAGCCCAAAGGGGAATCCCCCATCCCACGACTCTGAATAAAGTCACTGCTTCCTAGTGTCCCCACACAGTTGCGTTGGATGCTGGTCATTCCCAGAGCAGGTGCCATGCAGCGGCCACTCGAGCGGTGCGTGCAGCTCCCCACTCCCTCCTCCCCGCCAAGCCTGTGGTGCTGAGAAGCTGGGTGCTGGGCAGTGTTTGAAACATTTAAAGCTGGTGGACCCCTCGATCTACTGTGTGGGGGACAGTGAGTATGAGTGGCTGGCGGAGGTGGGAAGAAGCCAGCAGGCAGAGCCAGCAGTGGATGTGGACCCATGGGGACAGGGTGTGTGCAGCATGGACAGAGGAGCCGATCATGGGCATGGGAAGCTGGGACTTTCCATCACTGAGGTCCTCCGTGTCCCCTCTCCTCATGTATCCACTCATGGTCCCAGCCGTTTTGCCTTGGGAGGACAGAGCCATTCCTTTGTGCCTTGAAAGTGTTTTTTGTTGTTGTTGTTGTTGTTGAATGTTTTATTTATTTTTTAAGAGACAGAGACAGTGCGAGCAGGGGAGGGTCAGAGAGAGAGGGAGACACAGAATCTGAAGACAGGCTCCAGGCTCTGAGCTAGCTGTCAGCACAGAGCCCGACGCAGGGCATGAACCCATGAACCGTGAGATCATGACCTGAGCCAAAGTTGGACGCTCAACTGACTGAGCTACCCAGGCACCCAAAAGTGGTTTTTAAGAGAATGAGTCCGCTGTCCCTGTGCCCTGTCCCCACGCCTGCCCTGTCGGCCCCCTCCTGGTCCCCAGGTGCCGCATGACAGCACTCTGGGGGCCTCAGGACTGTTCTGCGAACACAGGTCCTGCTTGTCTGTGGCAGGGAACTCGTGTCCCCGGGGCTGTGCCCGCTGGCCGTGCAGAGCACTCAGCGGGTGATTATCGCCAGGTCCTGTACAAGAACATTTAAAAATGAACAGAGCTGCTGCAGGTGACATCTATCCCCCTGGCTTCCCTCTGCCCAGCAGACCGAGCCCCCTGCTGCATTCTCTGGGTACCCCTGAGCCTTCAGGCTGGGTCTAGCCTGCTTCCCATGCTGGAGCCCACGGCTCTTCTTGTGTGATCAAAAGCCTCCCTCTCTGGCTGCGTTATTAATACCCATATTAATGGTAGTTACCATTTATCCAGTGCTTGCTGTGTGCTGGGGCATGGCACTAAGCACTTTATGTATGTAATCTCCCTTAATCCTCAGAACTGCCCTCAGGTAAGTCTTATTATTGCTATTTTACACCTGAGTAAACTGAGGCATGTGAAGATCATGTGACTGGACAGAAGCCCGGGGAAGTTCCATACCAAGGCAAGGCCCTTGGCCCTGGGCCTCTTTCTGAGGCTGTTACGTGTGTGAGGGGCTCTTGATTCCTGCTGTGAGAGGATGGAGGAGTGTGTGGGTGGGCGTGTTTGTAGTAATGGTGATCAAGGAGGGCTTCCTGGAAGAAGGGATGTCTGAGATGAAACTTGAAGGATGTCTAAGAAGAAACTTGAGTAGGAGTTTGGCAGGTGAAGGCAGAAGGGGCAGCGGCCCTCACCAGAAAGTGAGAGAGAGGCCAGAATGTTTGAGGATTCAGAAATGGCATCATTCTGGGAAGACTTAGAGGGAGGAGGCAAAGATGTCGCTCAGGCCACTCCCCACCCAGGGCATCTCGGGCAGGAAGGACAGCGCTCTTCCTCGACTCCAGCCTTCTCACTTCCTGGGAGCTGGCCTGGCACCGGCCCTGAGATGAGAGAGCCCCAGCTCAGCCAAAATGGGGAAAAGAAGGATGCCCCCAGAGGACCCAGCAGGTCCATGGGAGACGGACCAGCTGCCCACCCCCTGGTTGGCAGGGGCAGAAAGGGAGGGGCCCTCACCTGTCTACCTTTGGTATGTTTTTCCATACCAACAACTGATTCTTCAATTCTCTGGATGCCAACTGGGTGTCCAACAATTTGGTGAAATTCAGGCTGACACTATCTGGAGTTTGTGTCAGATCATATAGATTTAAGGGCTCAGGAGCACAAGACCGCCCCTCGTCACAGGCCAGTCACGAGTCCTAGGCCACCCGTATGTCTGACCTAGCGTCCATAAATCAGGGCTTCCTCTGACCCCCTTTCTCAGGTCTCATCAGCTAGAATGACTCACAAGACTCAGGGAGACACTTTACTTCCGTTTCCTGGGTGAATATCAGGGTCCAACTCCAGGGCGGCCAGGTGGAAAGGGGTGAGGGCAGCGTGGACTTCCGTGTCCTCCCCCGGTGCGCCACCCTCCTGGCACATGGATGTGCTCACCTCCTGAACGCCCATCAGAGCTCTTCAGTCTCCAGCCCCCTCACCTCTCTGGAGGCCTGTGTGGGGCTAAATGTTTCCCCCACTAAAGAGTTGGTCTTTCTGCCCACTAGCCCCATCCTGGGGCTGCCTAGAGCCTCCCCCCAACCAAGTCCCCTCTCTAGCATAAATCCAGCTGTGCTCAAAAGGGGCTCTTTTTAAAGGACACACCTGTCCCTTTGGAAATTCTAAGGAGTTTTGGAACTCTGTGCCAGGAACTGGGCAAAGATCAAATATATATATTTAAAAAATTTGTTTTAACATTTATTTTTGAGAGAGAGAGAAATAGCATGAGCAGGGGAGGGGCAGAGAGAGAGGGAGACACAGAATCCAAAGCAGGCTCCACACTCTGAGCTGTCCACACAGAGCCTGAAACAGGGCTCGAACTCACAAACCAGGAGATCATGACCTGAACCAAAGTCAAACGCATAACTGATTAAGCCCCCAAGGCCCCCCAAATATATGTTCTATTATATTACACTAGTGAAGGCCATGAGGAGGAGGATCAGGGGACAGGTAAAGCTGGCCTTCGGGAGGCCTCATGTAGCGGGGCTTGTGGTATGGGGGCACTTTGGAATCACTAAATTCCTCAGCCCATGCCACTACCTCCCCAACTCCTTCCAGACCTGGCTCTAGGCCATCACAGTGATGCAAGGTCAACCACCCAGGGGTCCCATAGGGCCTGCGTGACTTCCTAGCTGAGTGACCCTGGGCAGGTCTCCCTCAGCAGTCAGCTGGGGATGTGATAGCCCCCGCTGTAGCGTGAGGACTGATGGTGGGGACACGGTGGCCAGCATGGAGGAGGCTTCCAGAGAGGACATCGTTGTGATCTACTCCGTGGGCTCGGCTGGCCATGCACCTTCACACAGCGCATACCCCTCGGCTCCTGAGTGCCTCGCCCTGCTCTGGGCACCAGGCTGCTAGCGATTAGGGAGGACAGTCCTGGCCCTTGGTGCACTCTCATGCCACCTACAACCAGGCTGCCCAGGAGGAGAACACTGTGAGCCACGTGGGTGAGTTGGAATTTTCTAGAAGCAACATTAGAATGGAAATGCATTTTAATAATAAGGTTAACCCAACGTATCCACAGTATTTTCATTTCAACCTGTGTTCAATATAAAAGCTTAATGAATGTTTTCTTCTAATGCCTTTGAAATCCTGCGTGTATTCCAGCACTGCCTCAGCGGGGGGGGGGGGGGGCTCACTCACCGCACGACCTCGCTACTGGCATTATTCCCCTTTTAGCTGGAGGCAGGACGGTGACTCTAGGAGATCCTGGGAAGGTGGCTGTGGCACTGGACACGGGCTCAGTGCCCTCTGCAGCCCCCACTCTGTCGCCTACTTGACTGACACTCTCATCCTCTGACTTCCAGGCCAGGTGAACCGACTGCCCTTCTTCACCAACCACTTCTTTGACACGTACCTGCTGATCAGCGAGGACACACCTGTGGGTGAGTTGGCACAGGGCTGGTGGGCATGTGGGTGGCGTGGGGTGGGCTCCCTTCCCCCAAGTGAAGGGGGTCATAGAGGTTGTGGCCGTCTTCCACCTGTTCCTGGAACCTCTTTTGTGGTGTCCCTCATGGGTGTGTGTCTGACCTCTCCTTGGTTGCCCCTGGGGATGGGACGCTCAGTCCCTTCCCTCACGGGGGAGTTCTAAGTGCCCAAGGAGTTAGCACATGGAGTCCGAGTTGCTTGATTTCCACGTCTCTCCTACAAGACGGCTTGTTCCTCTTCTTTGGGAAAATTTGAAGGTGGCGACTATCCTAGAATTTGTTTTGTAGCCTTTTGACCTTTTCTGTGATCACCAAGTCTTCTTCAGTGAGTCTGCCTGTTTTGTCATCAGGGAAAAAATGATTGATTTAGGAGGTGATCACAAGCACCGCTCACACCCCAGCTTGAGTCACCTCATTACCCAGCTCTGTCCTCATGATCCCCTTCCTGAGGGCCTGGCTCCTAGGCCTGTGGCTGGAGATGTTCATGCACAGCCCTGTGGCCTTTGCTCAGCTGTGGGGACCAGAAGCTTCTTGGGAAATGCAACTGTGCTGATGGGGGGACTCTCATTCCTGTGAGAGGCCTCCCCCCCTCCCCAGCTGGCACCCACACTCCCTCCCCTGTCCTCATTTTTGTTCGAGTCCTCCTAAGGGAAGTGCTTGTCATCTGGGGCTTCTTAAACTCAGGTCTGCCTCCTCCGGGGGTCTGTGGGCGGGGCTGTGCACCAGAAGGGGCGTACCGCCAGGGTTGGTGTGGCACCTCTTTCTGGCGCATCACTTGTCCTTGGAAATGAAGCAGGATGGCACAGAGAGAGGGGCAGGCTGTGAAGGTATTTAATGCATAAGTTATTTTACACACTCTTTTATATAAAACCAAATGCTGATGTGTGATAGAGAAGATGCGAAATTCTCCATAGGAGATCTCAGCAGGCCCCAGCCTCTCCCCTGCTGTTTGTGGGGCCACAGCGGCAGCCCCTGGAGAGACCTTTCCATCGCTCTTCCTGGCGGAGGCTGTTTGGCAGGAGCATAGCAGGCAGAGTGTAGCAGGTGTGTTTCTGGTGTTTCTGACTATCGTGGGCATTGTCCCCGTGGCCCAGTCGCTCTGCATTTTTAGGACCCATGGGAGGGGATGGGGGGCTCTGGAAAGCAGCGGCTCCTTTGGTGACTTGCAGCATCCTTGAATCAGCACTGCAAGGCTGGATTTGTGGGTGTAGGTGTTTAAAGGGTCATGCAAGAAGGAGGCTGCCTCTTCTGCAGGCTTCGCTCCACTCCTGGTGGAGGGGGTGGGAGTGGAGAGTGTACCTGGAAGTCTCCTGGGGATGCCGCTGAACTTCAGGACATGCGTGTGGGCTTCTGGATTCATCCGGGGTTTCTCCCCACACCCAGGCCTCGCAGGGGGCCGGCGTGGAGGTCGGAGAGTAGGCGCCTAGTATATGTGGCTCCATAGTGAGTGACCGCTGGCAGCCTTTGTCCTCAGTAGAGGTTCTTTCGGTCCATTTGTCAGTCCATCAGCTATACAGGGGCATGCGCCCGCTGTGCTGGGTCTAAGTGCCGTGCGCCCAGAGAGGAATTTGACGGAAGGATAAAGAAGTCAATGTTGGGGTGATGGGGGCCGGGTTGGATGTCTGGTTAAGTCCCAGTGGGGCCTAGAAGGAGGAAGGCGTGTCCTTCTGGGGACAGAGCAGAGGCAGGAGGAAGCTGGAGAGGTTTCTGGGAGGTGGCGGCTCTTGCGCAGAGTCCCCAAAGACTCCCTTTCTGTTCCTTCACATACTGTTTCCTGCAGCTGATTTTCAGAAGGGTCTGTTCTCTTTTTTTAAACATTTAAAAACATTTTTTTTAACATTTAACTTTTAAAAAATGTTTATTTATTTTTGAGAGAGAGACAAAGTGCAAGTGGGGGAAGGGGCAGAGAGAGAGGGAGACACAGAATCTGAAGCAGGCTCCAGGCCCTGACCTGTCAGCAGAGTCTGATGTGGGGCTTGAACTCATGAACTGAGAAATCATGACCTGAGCCAAAGTCGGACACTTAACTGACTGAGCCACCCAGGTGCCCCCTTTTAAAAACATTTTTTAATGTTTATTTTTGAGAGAGAGAGTGAGAGAGAGAGAGGGAGGGAGGGAGGGAGAGAAGGGGAGAGAGAGAAAGCAGGGGAGGGGCAGAGAAGGAGGGAGACAGAATCTGACGCAGGCTCCAGGCTCTTGGACTCACAAACTGCAAGATTATGACCTGAGCGGAAGTCAGATACTCAAGGAGCTGAGCACCCCCAGGCGCCCCTAGAAGGGTCTGTTCTAACTTCAGCCTCCCAGGGATTGCTTGTGGTGGAGGGACCATATTTGGGGCAGGGGGAACCTTCGAGGCAGAGGCGTGGCCAGCTGCTAACTGACGGGGCTGCTGGCTGGGAGAGTTCAAGGCTGCTCTCAGGTGAGTGGTGCTGCCTGCATCACCCCACCAGTGACCCTGCTCTGCCCTGAGTGTGGGGCTCTCAGAGGTCGGTGGTGCAGGGGGTGGGGTGGGGCAGGGTGGATATGCTTGGCCGGTGCTGGTAGTGACCACCCCCTCCCAGGGAGCCCTCCAGCAGGCCCCGCTCTAGTTACCTTTGGCTCTGCCTCTTGATTGTCTTCTGCAAACACTAGCATCGATCGGCTTCCGGGAGTGACTCCGAGGACATGGCCCCATTAAGGCTGCACTTGGCAGTCACAGCAGGGATGTCCATCTGGTGCAGTGGGGATTGATCCCTGGCTCCAGGGGACCAGAGGAATGAGACAGGGCTCAGTGAGCTGGAAGACAGCTTCGTTTGTCCCTCCGGACAGGGGCTGGTGCTGAGTTGGCCCATACCAGGGGGCGGCAAACTCTGGCCTGAGAATCATGAACTTAGTTTTTGTTCTTCACTGTGTGGCATTGGGTACTGCACTGCCCCTCTCTGGGCCTTACTTCCTATCTCACCAATGAGAGGGCATTGGGCTCATCTTGGCTGGCCCTGGTGGCCTAGTGTATATCCAGGCCCTCTGATAGCAGGCCTGGAGACCTCCACTGTGTGCTGTCACTGAGTGCCCTGGGCCACTCAGAGGTTGATGTGGACTCACATGGATGTGGCAGGGTGCCAGGGGGAGGGTGGGAGTTGAAACAGTTTGTCCAAGGGGCTGGTCCTTTGCTTGCCACGTGGAGTGGGGTGACGTAGAGACTTGACTTGGAGGCTTGGCTCTCACTGGCTCTTTGCTTTCTGAACCTCAGTGTTCCAGCCTGCAAAACGGGGATGGGATAGACCCCTCTCTGGATTCCATACCTGGAAAGGAGAACCTGTATGTGGCCTGGAGATGACTAGTTGAGCTGTCCTGCCAGCCATAGGCTGGTGAGGGGACAGGGGAGAGACAGGTGCAGAGAGGAGTTGGGTCAAGGGGCGGTCACTACCAATGGCTAGAGGCAGAGCACAGCCAGTCTAAAAGGGCAGGAGGTCAGAGCTGTGGGCAGACCAACTTCCGGGTGTGGTGCTGATTATCTGGCTTCTGCTTGATGCCTCATGGTGGGGAGCTCATGATCCTATAAGACAGATTGTTTTTGTGCCACGGGACAGTTCTGGGAAGGAAAACTTCTTCCTAACAGAAATATGAAATCTGTCTCTGGAACTTCCACTGAGCCTAATTCTGACCACTGGGGCCTTACAGAGTAATAACATTAGTATATATACTATATATATGCATAATATATATTATTATAATAAGTATGTTTATTGAGTGCTCAAGGTAGTATACAGAATGTTTTAACTAATGTGTTTCCAAATTCCTCTTAAGATTCTGGAGGTAGAGTTGGCTGAGGGCTCTGTTAGTATGTAGTTTCTGCAAATGTTCTGTCCTGAGCTAGAGATTGGGTCTTGGATTCACCCCAAATCTTCTGAGCCTTTCAATTCTTTATGCGGTCACCACAGTTGCGGCCAGCGGGCCAGCGGCCACGAGCTGGGGAGCAGAGAGGGAGGGCCCAGCACCGCCGTCCCAGATCCCTTGTGGAGGCTATGCGTCATGTCATCTGTCTCATCACTTATCTCTGGTTCCAGTTCCCTCTGTCTGACGTTCTTTTGGGGGACCGTGTCCCAGCTAGAGAAGACAGGTGCAAAATGAAGTCATTAGGGAGTCCTGCCCCCCTCCCTCCACAAACCTATTAACATTCAGGGCCCCCTTGTCCCTGTGTGTCAGACATGAATATCCATCAGCAGCAGGGAGGGGCAGAGCAAGGACAGATCGAGGACTCAGCACCCGGTCGGGCTGGTGGCATTGCCCGCACCGTGGCCTTGGCTGTGCAGTGAATGGCCACATGGCACCTAGAGGGTGAGGGATGGATGCTTCCTGGGTGCTGTCTCTAGGTGACGTCCCAAATCCACTCCAGACACTCAGCAGTATGGCTCACGTCACCAACCACCTCCAGATGGCTAAAGCCAGTTCTTAATTCTCAGACCTGTGGCCTTCCTGCATTTGGTGTTTTTCTTCTCCGGGCATCAGCTCTCTGGCTATTCCTTCTCAGCCTCCTTTGCTGGCTCCTCCATGCCTTCCGTACCCCTGAGTATTGTAGGGCCCAAGGCCCAGCTCTTGTGTGGCTTCCCCATGTTCTAGCCCCGTGCCTGTCAACTCTGGTCTTGCGGCTTCAGGTCCTGTATGTATGCCTACAAGCCGGAAGCTTCTACCTCCTTCCTGGGCCTCCTTGCGGAGGATGTTCCAGACTTGTGTGTGCACCTCTGTGCTCAGCATTTCTACTTGGGTGTCTGCACGGCTCTCAGCCTCTGTGCACCCAGGCCGGATCCTGCCCTTCCCTCAGACCCTGCTTGCCCTGCAGCCTCGCCCTGTCCCATTGCAACCGCACTGTGCCCCCCAAACACAGGTGCTCGGGCCAGAAACTTGGCCTTGTCCCTGCCTCTTCCCTTTCTCCCTCTCACTGCATTTCCGATCATCAGCAAATCCTGTTGGTGCCATCTTCAAAATATTTCCAGAATCATCTCACTTCTCGCCCCTTCTGTTCCCACCACCACGGCACAGGCCTGGATTATCTAGCAGCCTCTTGATGGTCGCAGTGGCCTTCCTGCCCCCTCGCTCCACTGAAGCCTTCCCTCACCCCTGCAGCTGAGGAGTCGGGGGTCCTGAGACAGAGCCTGTCATGAGGTGTGCTCAAGTCCTCCATCCCACTTGGAATGAGAGTGGCGTGAAAGCTGTCAGCCGCCTGACCACCTGTCAGACCTCCTGTCCTCCCCTCCCCCACACCTGCTCCCCTCCAGCCCCACTGGCCTCCCTGCGGGTCCATGAGCATGAGAGGCAGGTTCCTACGTCAGCCTTGCAGTTGCCGCTCCTGCTGCCTGGAAGGTGGTCCCCTTCCCAAGGGTGTCAGGAGCGAGGTGTTGGTGATGATAGGGACGGCTGCCCAGGAAGTGGGCCCAGGAGAGCACGTGCCCCAGATGGCACAGACGCCGTACGTGCCTCTGCTTGTGAATGACAAGGCCCCCGCCCTGTACAGCGGTAGTGTTTGGATCACCCCAGCTGCCTGCCAGGGCTGCATATGGTGTGCGTGCTAGGGACCCACAGGGAGACCCAGAAGCAGCAGCGGGAGGCCTGGTGTGGAGACAGCAAGCTGACCGAGGAGCTCCGTGAGGGGCAGCGGACATCTACTCCATCTGCCTTGGCTGCGACCTGATCTTCATACCTTGGGTCCTGGAGGGGGACAGTGTCCCTCGGGGCTGGGCACCAATGTCCGTCCCTCCATCTGAGTTCTAAACCACCAGCCACAAGCCTCCCAGGTGCCTATAGGAAGGAGTGAGAACTCATCATCACGGCCTGTCACTCGCCACTCACACCCTGATCTCCAGCCGTGGGGACGCTCTCAGCCCCCCAACACCTCGACTCTTCCTTCCCCATGCTGGTCCTTCGGCAGGAGGGCTCTTTCCCCTTCCTGCCTGGTGCATTCCTACTCATCTTTCAAGGCATAGCTCCGATGTCACCTGCTCTGAGGCCCCCACCCTCTCTCGGCTTTGTATTCACCCCTGTGAAAGCCCTGAGCGAGTTCTAGTGTGGTTGTGGGGGTGTAACTCCCCAGCTGCTCCCTTTTACTACTTTTATTAATACTGACATTACAATTAATTATAATTTTTGTATTTATGTATAATAGGAGACTATATAGTGATAATATTAGCTAGCATTTATGGATGGCCAGCCTCTCACCAGGGCCTCTGTGAAGGGTTCTCAATGCCCGGCCTCCTGTAGACCTCACAGTGCATCTCTGAGGGGCGTCACTGTCTCCATTTTATAGCTGAGCCTGCTGAGCCTGCATGTGCTCTGTGCCAAGCAGAGTGCCCGGAACAGAGAGAGTCTCAGCGGACACTGAACAAATGTAAGGAGGGATGAATGAAAGCGTGAGGACCGGTGGATGCTGGATGTCTTGTCGAGCCCTCTCCCCTAATCTCCTGGACCCTCCATATGTCCCCAAGGTCAGGGCAAGTGGAATCAACACCCCCCCCCACCCCGGCAGACCTCTTACTACCTCCAAAAGCAGCCTGAGCCACAATTCAGGTGATAATGCCCACGCTAATCACCTGTGCCACTAAATTAGTCTTGTCAGGAGCCATTAAGGCGGGAGCTCGGGATTCATTAGGATGGATCTGGCCCAGGCAGTGCCTGGCACCGTGGCCAGTCGGCGCTGATTAATTTTCCTGCAAACTCCATCAGTGCCCAGCTGTTCTGTCTGGACCCGGGGAGAACAGTTTTCAGGTGGGCTGACCCCACGTTTGCTGCCTCGGTAGACAGAGGAACAGAGAGCCCGCAAGCCCTTGGGCGACTCCCTGCAGGGGATCCCGAGAAAGCATGGAATCGGGATGCGGGAGGGCTGACATGAATGGGGGGGCCTGTGGGCAGCAGACACTCAGGGATGGCCAGACCTTCGGGCATGGGGCTTGGGAGCAGATGTAGATAGGCTTGGGTAAGAGGGGAGTCTGGTAGAGGTTCTGGCCTTTCCTGCGACCATTCTCTGTACCTAGGGTCCTGGAGGGGGCTGTCCCTTGTCCCTATGCCCCTCCCCCTTCCTGTAAAGGGAAGAACTCATGGCTCAGGAGAGGCTGGAGAAGTCACAGAGCAAGAATGTTTTTTCCTCTTAACCCAAGGGTTCCTTAGGACTGACATAGACGAGAGAGGTCATGGGCCCCCAGAGCAGTTCCTTGGCAAGGGCTGGAGGCAAAGCCTCAGGGGGCTGTAGATGTGGAGAGGCCCGTGAGGGGCTCCCAAATCTCAGTTGAGTGTGTGTCCAGAGGGTAGTGTGGGCTTTTCTGCCAACCACCTGCCCAGAGGCAGTGGGGCCTGGTAGCTACTGACAATACAGAAAATATACAGTGTGTTAGACAAGAATAAATGCGGAAGATAAATAATAGTCTGTGGGTGACACTGGGACCAGAGGTAGACAGTGGGGCGATGTAACAGCCTGTACTCCTCACTTTCACTTTCATTCCCTCCCGAAGGACCTCTGAAGGCCTGTGGACACCTAGGGCCTCCTGCGGGACAGCTCGATGGCCACTGTCATAGGCAAACACTCCCCCTTTCCAGATGGGGAAACTGAGGCCTAAGGTGGGGAGCTTGCCCAAGGGCTCCAGAGAATTACCGTGGTGTTCCAGCCCGAAGCATGTGAGCTGAAGAAGGGGATCCAGGGGCTCTGCCCTGCAGGCCCCGGGCCCCCTGCGGGCCTGGGGGAGTAGGGCCATCCTCGTGAGCTGTGAGCTTGGGACTCGAGGTTTGGAGAAGGGGCCGCAGGTGCCTCACAGCTGTCAGTCTGGGGTAGAGTCCTCCAGGAATGTGAGGTTGTCCAGAGGCTCCCAGGGCCTGTTGGCATTGGAGCAGGTGTGGTGTAAGATTTTGGAGGGAAGGGGGTGACCCATTGTTGGTCCAGACAATCACATCCTGGGACCAAGCAGCCTGGGGCCCTGTTTTCCTGGTGACCTCAGAGCAGGGATTATATTATTCCTTCTAGGAGGGCGGGGGATGATCACAAGATCTCTGGAAGGGCCTGGCGACCTCTGTGGCCTGGCCTCCTCTCTGTCTTTCTTCAGGGAAGCATGAGCCCTCAAAGGGTGTGCCCTTATGGTCTGCAGCCCCTCCCTTGAGACACTGCCCAGCCACACCTGGAGCCTGTGCCCCCGGCTGTGCATGGACAGGGGTGCGGTCAGGCTGGGCATTTTGGATGCTGCCATAATCACACTAATGATAATGATGATGTGCCCACCTGTTGTGCAGACAGACCGTTAATGGCCTGCCCTAGGCACCAGTGCAGGCTGTGCTTGGGGGTGGGGGAGGGACATGCACCTTCCAGACAGCTGCAGAAATGGCAACTGTCTTTTCCTATGCTGTGTCCAGGTCAGCTCTTCATACACGTGACCCATTGAATCCTTATAGCAACCCCCGAAAGCGGGCCATGTAACCCCTGTCTCACAGGTATGGGGCAGAGGGTAGAGAAGGGTAAGCAACTTGGACAGGATCACGTAGCTTCAATGGGCTGGAAATCAAGCTTGAACCTAGTGCTGCCTGGCCCCAAGCCCGAGCACTTAACCACAACTTTGGGATTCTGTGAGTGGGTCATTGCTTCGCAGGAGCCCCCACACAGAGGGGAGGAGGGGCCAGTGGGCAGTGCCTAGTCCAGCCCAGGCAAGCAAGAGGCAGGAGCTAAAGAGGCTGCGCACACTCTGAGTGAGAAAGAATTCATCCTGGACACAGGGATGGAGGAAGCTTATGGTAAAGGGGACAGGAGGTGCTGGGGTTTGACGGGCTGAAGCTAGAGGACAGGCATTTCAGAAGGTGGTCGGATAGGCTGACCAGCCGTGGAAATGAGAAGTTTGTGCGGTGTCTTGCATGGCAGAGATAGGTCCTTGTGGCTCAACTACAAATAACAACAGTAACTACTTAGGACTTGCGTCTTGCTAGTTAGGTCACCTGCATGGTCTCATTGAATCCTGGCAGCAGCGATGGAAAGTCTGTCCTATCATGATCCCCATGGTGTAGACTCAGGTCAAGGTAGCTCCCAAGCCCCCACCAGCAAGTCAGGATTCGAATCCTAAGAATTCGCTCAACGTCCACACTTCATACCCAACTCTGCCACCTCTCAGGATTGTGTGGGCCTTTCTTCAGCCTCTCAGCCAGGAATGGGTCTCAGTGACCAACGGTCCACATAGGGTGAAGGTGTCGCTGCTCCAGGGCGAGGAGTGGCTGGCACGGCCTGGTCTGGGCACACAGGCTTGGGGCCCTGCGGGAGCCTGGGGCCCAGGCGGGCTCTGCTTGTGCCTTTAGATGAGCTTAGGCAAGTCAGTTTCCCTGTCCAGGACTCTCTTCCTGGCATCTGCAAAAGATGCCAATCCTTGCCAGACATATTACACAGAGTTGGGTCTAGTGCTAAAAAATGACTCGGGAAGAGGGGCGCCTGGGTGGCTCAGTCAGTTAAGCATCTGGCCCTTGGTTTCAGCTCAGGTCATGATCTTGGTCTGTGAGATTGAGCTCCAAGTAGGTCTCTGTGCTGATGTGTGGAGCCTGCTTGGGACTCTCTCCCTCTCTCCCTGCCTGTCCCTCTTCTACCCCCCCCCCCCCACAGTGACCAAAATAAATAAACATTAAAAAAAATAACTGGAGAAGACAGACGAGAGTATGAGACTAACCAGTCTGCTTGTTCTGGGCCCATGACCTTCCCCAGTGACCAGCAGGAAGGTGGTGGGGGCCTCGGCCACCCAGGTGGCCGGCACACCCTCGGTGGGGAGCTGGCAGGCTGGCAGAGGAGCCTGGCTTAGCCCTGCCATAGGGTGAAGATGCTCCAAGCTTGCAGCCACCTGGGAATGCTTCGGCTCCCCGGAACCAGCGATGGTGTGATTTGCAAGACCCAAAATCGTCCAGCTGGTTAGGGAGACGGTGCAGACAGAGATGGCTTTGAACATGTCCTCACTCCCCTCACCCTGATTATTCTTTACATGGTTCAGGGGACTGAGGCTGGAACAGGAGACCAAGGTGTGTTGTCAGAAAGGGTATGCACCCCAGGACAGCTGTCCCTTGGTGCAGATATTTCCCTGTAGGCCTCCACCTGGCGCCTGCCCCTTCCTCTGCCCCACGTGGGGTGGGGAGCCATCCAGCCTGGCTTCTAATCCTAGCTCTACCACTTCCTAGCTGTGTAACCATAGGCAGGGCTCATAACCTCTTTGAGCTTCGTTCCCTTCTTCTGGAAATGGGGCTGATTGTATTTTGCCCGGCCAGCTTCTCAAGGAGCTTCAAGAAAGAGCTTCGAAAATAAAAGTCCCTGTGCAAATGGTGGACGTTGTTTTTACTGAACCGCTTGTCTTTGGTGCCTCCTCTTCCAAGAAGCCCTCTGTGGCAATTTCAGCTGAAGTGTGGACTATACCATCAGCTACTTGACCTTTCTCTGCCTCAGTTTACTTAGCTGGAACATGGGCATGATGGTCAACTGTGTACATTCCTAAGACGGTGATGAGGATTAAGTAAGAACTTCAAGCATTTAGAACCGTGCTTGGTACTAATAGGTGTTGTCACTGACTCGTGCTTCTCCCAATGAGGTGAGAAGCAGCTGGGGACAGGAATGACTTCCTCAGTGGCCAGAACCCACCGTGTGACACATAAATATTTGCTATGGTTTTATTTGCCACTCTTCCAAGGGGCATTTTCACTTTCCAGGTGGGAGAGTCCCAGAGATGCCTGGTCCCATTTCCAGCCTGGCCAGGAATCCACTTGGCCCAATGGTCTGCTTAGAGGGGTGCAGGCAGCAGGCAGGCTCTTGTGGCAGCAGGCACCTCCCTGTCTCACCGGGTACTGAGGGCCACCCTCCTACTAACGGGCTGTCTGCTCCTGCTGCTGCTCCCTATCCGTCCTGGCCTGCCCAGCTCCTGGTGTCAGCCTGAGTTCCTATGACAGCTACCCTGGGCCTGCAGACAACGGCCTACCCCCTGACTGATTCTGGAGGTCCCCCGCTCCTGTGGCCGACCCTCTGACTTAGGACAGACTCTGCCCACCTTCTCCTTCCTGGTCATCACCCCCCTGTCTTTGCTGCACAAAGGTTTTGCATGCCTTGCTCATTTAATCTTCACCAAGCTCTTTGAAGGAGGTGGTTATTAAGCCCATTTTACACATGAGGAAACTGAGGCTTAGCAAGGCTCATGGTCATTAAGTTAAAGAGATGGGTTTGCGCACCTGGGTGGTTCTGTTGGTTAAGCATGACTCGTGATTTCAGCTCAGGTCATGGTCCCACCCTCGTGGGGTTAAGCCCAGCATTGGGCTCTGCGCTGACAGCATGGAGAGTGCTTGAGATTCTCTCTCTCCCTCTCTCTCTCTGCCCCTCCCCTGCTTGCTCATTTGCAAGCATGCAGTGCGTGTTCTCTCTCACTCTTTCTCCCTCAAAATAAATAAATAAATATCTTTTAAAAGTTGCAGAGCCGGATCCAAACCTAGGTCTCTCTCCCTCCATAACCAACACTTGACCTGCTTTGTGGGCGGGTGGATGAAAGCAGGTGGAGAGTGAATCTTCCACCCCCAGGGCTGCTAGGGCTCCTCACCCACCGTCTCTGGCCTCTCTCTCATTTCCTTGCTCTGCTGCATAGCCCAGTGGGAATGCAGGGGACAAGAACCTCAACTCTGGTCCCTTGGGGCCCCCTGCCCTGGGGTGAGGGAGAGGGCGTCCCTCTGCCTCTCTGTCCCCACCCCCGGGTGTCACAGCGCTGCTCACGGACCCACTTTCCTGGTGCTCTTGGCAGCAGGACTGTGTGTGGCAGGAGCAGTGGCGTTTCCTAGGATTGATCTGGCCTTTGAAAAGGATAATTCAAGATGAATATGCTGGCGTCCGACTGGAGTGAGACGGAGGCATTATTGAGTGTAGACCTGCTTCGCCACATCAACTGCTTTATGAGCTCTCTAGAGAAACCCTATGTTGTGAATAACTCACCCTGACGGGCAGGGTGGTGGCATTTGTCTCCCCTGATCTCCTGGCAGGCCGTGCCGGTGGGGCCCAGGCACCCCGCTCGCCCCATCTGGTTGCCTAGAGGCAGCTTCCGGCTGCTCTGCCAGCAGGTCATTGTCCCTCCCTCCTTGTCTCTCACGTGCTGCCCCGGTAGGTGGGGTGAGGGCAGCGGTGCCCGCCTGCTGGGTCCCCGTGTGGCCTCTGGCTCCAGGCTCCTCACACAGGCGCTATAGAGTGGAGGCGAGTGACTCGGACCCTGCAGACAGATGTCCTTGGTTTCTGGAAGACTGTCATCCCCCAGGGGCTGCCCAGCCTCACCGCCCGGGATACCACCTCTGGGGTTGGCAGATTCCCTAGCAGATCAAAGTGGATCGGGGACTCAGGGCACTACTGGGGAGGTGTCCTTGTGGGCTCAGCTTTGCTCAGCGTTGGCAACCACGGGCACGAGGCTGGGGAGCGCAAAGCCCCTTGGGCGTCCTGGCCACCCCAGGTGTTGGTCGTAACCAGCCAGCCCTGCAGTAACTGAGTGCCCCGGGGTGGAGGTAGGGAACAGACCGAGTCGTAAACTCTTAGAGAGCCGGGACTGTGTCTTAGAGCCTTGTTCGGTGGGGTTGCCTGGAAGGCACAGATGGTGATGGCCTTCCTTTCTTGGGGTCCCCTTTGGAGCCTGGCGTGGGGAATGTCCACGGGGGTGACCCCTCCTATGTGTAACGACTTCCATGTTTGTCCTGGTGCAAGAGCACGTTCATCCCTAGGCTTCGACAGCCTTAGGCCAGGAAAACCTATTCTGAGGGGGAGGCGTCCAGGGGAAATGCAAGGAGGCACAGCTTTGGGACAGCTCGGGGACAGGAGAGCTCAGGAGGCAGGGACTTCCTTGCAGCTGGGCACACAATAACAATGAGCAGTCTGTGACCTGGGCGGGGCTGGGCATGCGTGTGTGCGTGCGTGCGTGCATGCAGGTGCTGGCATTCCGTTATTTGTAACACAGCCCACGACTCCTCAAATCTCGCCCTTCTCTGTGCCCAGTCACATCATGGGCCTCCGAGTACGATGGCAGTGCCAGGTTCCCATGCATCTGAGCCCCCTGGGCTGGGCAGTGGGACCACTGCTGTCCCTTTTTTACAGATGAGGAAAAGTTAGTGCCCTACCTTGAAATGCCAGGGCCAAGGTTTGAAGCCGGTGGTCTGGCCCCCAGGGGGGCCCTTGGCTCCATTCTCGGCTGTGTGCTGTTAACATAAATGCCCTCAGGGCTTCAGGCCTCTGTTTCCCCAGCTTGTAAACTGAGCATGGCAGGCCTCTCCCATCGTTAGTTCCCTTTCCCCAGCAATTCAGAACCCCTGGAGGGCTTGTTACCACACGATTGCAGGCCACATCTCCAAGTGTCTGGTTCAGGGGTGGGGATGGGGCCTGAGAATTTGCACTTTCCACAGATTCTTAGGGGATTCTACTGCCAGGCTGGGAACCCCACTTGGAGACTCCCCTCCCCGGCCATGTTGCTTCCCAGCCCCTGGAACTGGCTCCCAAGTCTGGCATGAGTCCTCCACCCAGGCCTGTCCCGTCCTGCAGCCCCATGGACGTGGTGCTGGGCTCCCTGGAAGCGCCCTTCCCTTGCTGCCTGCGTTGAGAGCTCCTGCCTGGGACACCCCCTGTGTGCTCCACACCTCAGCGGTGGCCCTGGAGGACAGACGTGGGAATGGAGGGGGGCTCACAGGGGCAGAGAGGCGCAGGAGAGCTGAGATCGGGATGCCCAGTGCAGCTTGCCCCCAACCCCGCCTTTGGTGTTTACACAGAGTGGCCGCAGCAGCCGACTAATTACTCCTGACGGCCTTCATTAAAAGCTCTGGAGCAGTTTACAGTCAATTAAGGAGAAGGGAGCTGCTTCCGTCCTCAGGTGCCCCCCACTACCACCTGCTTCGAGGGAGTCCTGCCCACGGGATGTGATCTGGTGGAAAGGGCAGGTGTTTAGGGCCTGGACAGAGAGGAGAAGGAAGGCAAGGGGTTGGGAGGGGGTGCGGGGAGGGGGGCAGGTAGGCTTATGAGGCAACTGAATCTGCCGGCTGTCCACACAGTCTGCTCCCAATCCATCAGTCACCAGCTCTTGGAGGAGTACTCTCTGCCTGGTGTGAGGACCCGTGAGCCCTGGAGGAAGGAACCCTGAGTTCTGGCTGGGCCCCAAGTGTGCCAGAGTCCTGAGTAGATCCTTCCCCTCCGGGAGCCTCAGTTTCCTCATCTATAATATGGGGCTGGTGCTGCATACTTTGCAAAGCTGCCGTGGTTGTTGAGGGAGTACTGAACTCGGTGAGCACAGGGCCTGCCCCCTGCCCTGCCCCCCACCAGGTGCTCAGTGGCAGGGATCGTGACTCCCGTCCCACTTGGGGAACCTCATCTGTCCCTGCATGCACAGGTGCTTTCTTTTTCTTTTCTAAAGTTTTTAATGTTTATTTATTTTTGAGAGAGGAGACAGAGTGTAAGCAGGGGAGAGGCAGAGAGAGAGGGACACACAGAATCTGAAGCAGGCTCCAGACTCTGAGCTGTCAGCACAGACAATGCTCAAACCCACAAACCATGAGATCATGACCTGAGCTGAAGTTGGATGCTTAACTGACTGAGCCCCCCAAGTGCCCCGCATAAGGTGCTTTCTGAAAGCAATGTTGACAGTCTGAGGACCACCTGAGCCTGGCCCAGTCCCTGCCTTACTCTTTGGACATAGGAAATTAGAAGATTTCCCATCTTAGCCTCAGATCCGAGAGTGAACACCTCTCCTTTTGCCTACATGCCAATTTAGGAAATTAAAAATTTCCCTCCATCTAAAATGGAAATAGCAAAGGGATGCCTGGGGTGCTCAGTCGGTTAAGTGTTGGATTTTGGCTCAGGTCATCATCTCAGCGTTCGTGGGTTTGAGTCCCACATCAGGCTCCGTGCTGACAGCTCAGAGCCTGGAGCCTGCTTCAGAGTCTGTGTCTCCCTCTCTCTGCCCCTCCCCAACTCGCACTCTGTCTCTCCCTCTCTCTCAAAAATACATAAACATTAAAAAAAAATGAAAATAGCTTTATCGAGTCATGGGAGGCGAGGGGTGGGGAGGAGAATGTATATTTTCACAACTTGGATTACCTACTTTATTGACTAGGAACGTGGCCAGGAGAAAGGTGCCACTGCTTTTGAGCTCCAAAAATAGAAATCTCTGCATCTATTTGAGAAGTGGCAATAAGGAGACTGCGATCTGAAATTAGAGCAGGGGCCACATCAAGCAGACAGGCTGCCTGGGAGCCCCAGGGCACTGTCCCTGCCCCAGCCTGGTGCCCTCATTTGGAGGGATGGCATATGGGCCGTGGCGTAGGATGTGTGACATTTTGCCCAGCACAGAGCCTGGCACACCACCAAGGCCGGTGAACCTCAGCCTGCCCTCACCTGGTTGGCAGGAGGAATTGGCTCTGCCTTTCCAGTTATTTTCTGTCCAGTCTGATGTTGGTAAAAGAATATTGAGGAATGAGGACGGGATGCTTCCTCCTCTCTTCTATCCCTATTCTTCTGCCAAGGAGGACCCTGGGAGAGTCCCTTTCTCAGCTCCTCCCTCTGGCTCTGGGGCAGGTGGCTCCCCCCTCTGGCTAAGGGGCAGGGAAAACAGGACCAACGGGGAAGGAAGTTTGCATTTTCTTTCCAGCCAGCTCTGCTCAGAGTTTTCCTGCCCATAAATCAGGATGACTCTCTTGTGACCAAGCATCAGCAGCTGTGAAGTCCCCAGGGTGTCCAAAAGTCAGGACCCTTGAGTTCAGAGTCCTCTTTATGTTAGAACTGCTCTGTTTTGCCTGGCTTTTCTGGTGGGTTCCTCATGCCCTGCCCCTTTGCTTCTGCCGCGTCCCGCCATCAGTACATCAAAACCCAGGGCTGCTGGGGTTTCTTCCACTGGCCACTTCTTTATGAGGATGGCCTCTTAGGAGACCTCACCAGAATATTTAATGTAACCAGAGCGCATAGTACTTACTCTGTGTCTGTGATTGCCGTAAGCCCTTTTAATCCTTATAACTGAGGAAGGTGCTGTTATTATTGTTACTGCTTTAAAGAAGGGGAAACGGGGAGACAGTTGCCCGTGATCATAGAGCTGGTGCACAGGGGTCGAATTCATATTTGAACTTGAGTGGTATGGCACCAGTGAGTAGCTTCTTACCCAGTGTGCTTTGAGCCCTCAGGATGGTAGCAATAATGGCTTCTGTTTTTTGAACACATATGAGGTTCCAGGTACTCTGAACATGTTACTGCATCAAATCATCATGGTCGCCCACCAGGTAGGCATTTATGTCTCTATGTAGCTGATGAGGGAACCGAGGCTCGGAGAGAAAAATGAACTTGCCCATGGTCACAGAAGCAGTAAATAATGCCATGTAGCCAACCTGTGAGTCCCTGCCTGCACTGCCTTAGGAGATGGTCAGGGGGTCATTCCCCCAGCTTGTCTGCTGCATCTCCTCAATGCTGTGGCTCCAGAGAAGAGGGGGTCTTCTGAGACCCCCCTGTTGTCTGTGATGAGGTCTTATCGCAGACAAGAGCAATTCCACTCGGCCCTACTTTGCTAGAGCCTGGGCAGATGACGCCTCCTAATAGTCCTGGGTGATGCCAGGAGGGTGAGGAATGGGGGTTGGGGAGGAGGACGGGGGTACAGAAGAAGAGGGGGATGGCAGTGCAGGGTAACAAGACCTCTACTGGGCCACCGATTGTTGACCCTGGTCGTGCGTCCTACATGTCCCTCAGTGGCGGCAGCTAGAGCTCCTTGCCAGTTAAACTGAAAACCAACAGCAGGCAAGTAAGTTACTTAAAGTGCTGCTCTACCTGACATGCCTGAATTCAAATCCCTGCTTCCTCCTGTCCTTATGACTGTGCCCCATAGGGTTAATAAGAGCTGCCACTGACAGAGGGCCACGGAGGTGCCAAAACTCCATATGCGTCTCTCATTTAGTCCTCACAATAACAGAGGAGGTTCTAGAATCAGTATGGGTTACTAGAAGCGTAAAAGTTGAACACTGCATTGCCCTAAGCAGTAGCGCCTAGATGTGTGGTTATTTACATGTCTGTTAATTACAATCTAAGTAGAACCTAAAACACTTTCACATTCGCGCGGCCACATTTCCAGCGCTCAGTAGCCAGTGCTGCGGCACAGGACAGCACAGATAGAGAATGTTTTTATTACTGCGAATCTGCTCAGACCGCGAACAGCGCTGGTATAGAAAATCTCAGTTTTTCACATGAGCAACTGAGAGCAGCCTGCCAGTTGTCACTCAGGTGGGGACACATGGCCCCCGCAAGGGAACCCCTGGGCTCTAGACCACTCTTGTCCGTGCCTGGCCACCATCCTCCTGACCCTGAGGGCAAAGAACGTTCTCCCCAGGTAGCAGCTGAGCACTTCAGGTACAAAGAAGCAGAGTATGACCTACTCAAGGTCAGAGGCTGGAGTTGATGGGCGGAATAGAAGCTGAGGGCCCTGAGTCACCGAGTGCCACCTGGCTCTCCGGACCCCCAGCCGGGCCAGCTCAGAGCCTGAGCTGTGGGCGATGTGCCCACCCCCTGTCCAGAGGCAGCCCTGCTGGTTATGAATTTTTACAGCTGTTTACCTGACGTCGCTCCGTCCAGGAGTGAAATAACTCTCCTCACGGCCACTATGAATTTTTTGCTTCGCTGGGAAAAAAAAAAAAACCCAGCTCCTGTGATTGGAACATTGTCTGCAGTCCTGTCAGGTCGCCAGTGGTGAATGACAGGTGAGAGAAAGCAAACGGTGAAAGCCATTACCCTCTTACTTCGGTGGACTTGGGGAAATAGTCATAAATTAGTGCCGTGTGCCGAACGAGGGGAGAGGAGAAAACACAAAAAATAAAAAGCCCTCCTCCCTGAGAAAGTCATAATTTTCCTCCCAAGGGTGGGAGGAGCAGGATGTTCAGAAGGGAATGTCTCAGCCAGAGCTTGCACGTCACCGCCACCCTTGCTGGCTGCCTCCTGCGGCCACAACCCGGGGACAGAGTCAAAGCAGGAAGGTCCATGAAGCCAGAGGGACTTGGCTTCCCCACCTCCTTCACGGACCACCGCCTGCGGAGGCAGCCCCCTGCCCACATGTGTGTGTGTGTGTGTGTGTGTGTGTGTGTGTGTGTGACCCTGTATGTGTCCCTGCCCACATATGTGTGCCCGTGCACACGTCCCTGCCTCTCTGTGTGCATGAATGCACGCGTGTGTGTACTGATGTGTCTCTGTGGGGTGGCACTCTGCCTGTGAACACGCCTTTGTCTCTGCGTGTTTGTGTAAGTGTGTGACTTCATTTTGGTTTCATCTTTTGCTTTTTCTGTACATTTGTAGCAACCTGCGTGGAACATCTGAGATTCACTGATGAGGCAGAGTGAGGAGTGTGTGTGTGTGTGTGTGTGTGTGTGTGTGTGTGTGTATACAGGCATGCCCACAGAGTCACAGACCACCTTGGAAGCTGCTATTTATTAGGAAGTTAGAATCTCGGGGAGGGCGTAAGCACGCTTGTCAGCCCTGTAGAGATGCGTGTGTTCTGGGTTTATTATTACTGAAAGGACGTTGGCTGTGATTTTTTTTTTTTTTTTTTGGAGGATGGTAGGAGGTGGGATGAGGAGGGGCCGGCTCAAGGCAAAATGGCTGAAGGAGATCCCAGAGGAAGAGAGAGAGAATGAGCTCCAGGATTTGGGCTGCTGGGAACAGCCATCTAATTTCAGCAAGTTAAGCTTAGAAACAGAAAAGTGTGAACTTGAATAAGAACATTCTGTGGGCAAAAAACATACATACCAGTGGTTCTCAGACTTTAGTGTGCATTGGAATCCTCTGGAAGGCTTGCTAAACAGATTATGGGACCCCCAGCCCCAGGGTTTGATTCAGCAGGTCTGGGGTGGAGGCTGAAAATTTACATTCCTCACTGGCTTCCCAGTGATGTTGATGCCCCTCGTCTGGAGCCCCTCTTTGAGAACCACTGAGGCACACCTCTGTCAGAGTCCTTTACTGAGTCCCCAGTCCCACAAGCCCACAAGGCTGGCAAGGAGGTAGTATGTATAGTGGTTAAGAGCCTGGAAGCAGACTGCCGGGACTCAAAGCCTGACTCTGGCACCTGCTGCCTGTGTGCCTTTAGGCAAGTGACTTAACCTCTCTGTGCTTGGGCTTCCTCATCCATGAAATGGGGATGATGTGATAATACCTACCACATAGGGCTGGTGTGCAGAAGCGGGGTGTAAGTAAACAGCTTCGAATAGTGCCTGGTACCCAGACAGCACTATGTGCATCGTTTCCTGTTCTCCCCACTTTGCTGGAGAGCAGACTGAAGGTATGTGGCATCCCAAGGTCACACTGCAAGTTAAGGAAAAGCTGGAATGGGAACCAGGCCTTCTGACTCCACTTTGTGCTCCCCAGTTCTTTACTGGAGCCCCTTGATTCCAGATGCCCGTGTGTCCTGCCCCTGAAGGTTTGTGTCCTGAGCCTCCTTTGGGGGGTAGGGCAGACTTGATTTCTTCCCCTTCAGAGAGAAAGCTGGGACGAGCAAACCCTGGCAGCCAGCCCCCGCCTCTGCTCCAGCCCCCGTGCTCACCACTGCCCCCCTGCGCCCTACTCTCCAAGCTCTGCCAGCGGTCTCCTTGCCCGCATTACACCAGACTCGCGCCCGGCCTGGGGTGACGGGCCAGGGAGGTGAAAGGCAGAAGGGCGTGGGCAGGTGACACGCCTGGAAGTTTGCGTGGGTGTGTGCACACACAGGTACACCCACACCGCCACGGGTCGGAAGCTTGGGCTCCGAGCGGAGGAGGAAGCTGCCAGAGGACTTGTGACGGCGCTCAGCAGCTGCGGGCCGGAGCTGGTCTTTGCCCGCTCTGCCCCAGCCTCTGGACCACCTTGCGCCCCACATCACCTTCTGGGGAACAGAGCGGCAGCGTGTCCTTGCCAGGGGAGCAGGGAGGGTGGGTTCCTGGGTTCCCACTCCCTTGTCTGGGATGGCCCTGACTGTGGGAATTTGGGGGCAGGCACCCCCACAGTGCTGATATGTGCTGTGGCGAAGGAACCCCAACTAAAAAGTGAGTCTTTGCCCAGAGAAGGGAGATTCCTAGGGGACTGCTTGGTGTTGAAGTGAGCACTGCCCGTGCACAATGGGGGGTGGACCCCGGCTTGCCGAGGATTCCATTGGATGGGGAAGGGCAGACCTTTCTCAGCCAA
>NC_043701.1:133291818-133325597 GCF_006229205.1 Suricata suricatta
CCCTGCAGAAGGGGGATTTGAGGCAGGTGTCCGTGGTTGCCAGGCAGAGCCTCAATGGGCAGGCAGACTTGGAGGCAGGGACTGCTCTGGGGGTCCTTGCAGAGCCCCAGGGTCCTCCTGCTACCTGCCCCCTGGCTGACCCCCTTCTTCTGGGGTGACTGTCAAGCAGCATTGGCCACGCCTCCTTTGGGCTTCTGGGCTGTTCCACATGACCTCTGTGTCACACTTAGCATGCTGGGTTCAGCCATTAGTTCCTTATCTGTCCCCCCACCTCCCTGGATGGGGCTGTCCTCCAGGGAGGGACCATGACTCTGACATCTGGTCCCCCTGCTCCCAGCCCAGAGCTGGACCCAGCTGTTAAGCTCTCTGCTGTATCTGATATGCATCCCTTTTCATTTACCTTCCCCTCTTCCATGCTCCTTACCCCCTGCCCTGTCCCCTTTCCTGTCACTGCTCAGCTTTCTTCTCCCAGATGTCCTCACTGTCCCCTGGGCCTGTCTCTCTGGTCCTCTGGACCTCTGGGCAACCGTTTTGGTGGCGCTAGGGAAAAGAGGGTTGTTGTTGCCCCAAAAAGGTGCTCTGCTGTAAGAACATGTCCTCGTCCCTGGGAGGGACGTCCAGCCCAGCTCTGCCAGGTGGGTCAGCCCTCCTCCCCCCCCCCCCCCCCCCCCTCCCTCCCTCTTTCCTCTGCCCCTCCCTCTTTGCTCCTCCCACTTCCTCTTCCCTCTCCTCCCCCTCCACTCCCCCGCCCTTCTCCTTTCTCTTCCTCTCTCCTCCATCCTCCTCCTCCCCTTCCTTACTTTCCACCCTTCTCTCTCCTCCTCTGTTCTCTTCCTCGCTCCTCCAGCCTCCTGCCCCCTCCTCCACTCCCTCCTCCATCTCCTGTACTTCATCTACAAATGTCACAAGCAGACATCTGTGCTTGGCACTGAGGGAGTTTTAAATTTATTGGTTTTTTTAAAGTATTTTTTCATATTGAGAGAGAGAGCATAAGTGCACAGGTGTGCATGCACACACACACGAGCTGGGGAAGGGCAGAGAGAGGGAATCCCAAGCAGGCTCTGCACTGTCAGCATAGTCTGTCGTGGGGCTCGATCTCATGAACCATGAGATCATGACCTGAGCCAGGATCAAGAGTGAGCCACTGAGCTGCCCAGGTGCCCCTTGTGTATTGTTAATATTAGAAAGAATTTTCAGTTTGTTGGGAGGCACGGCCAACTACCTGCATGTGAAGATTTCAAGAGCACCCGAGGTCAGTGTGTCACAGGAGTTTATGATGGAGCCCAATCTCAATGGCAGCTGCAATGAAGACATTCAGAGAAGGTCACCACTGACGCAGAGTAGCAGTGACAACAGTAAGACCGAGCAGTTACTGGGCACTTACTATGAGACAGGGCTCTGCTGAGACAGTGAGATCTCTCTCTCTCTCTCTCTCTCTCTCTCTCTCGGGCACAAGCCAGGAGACAGAAGGGTAGTAATGCCCCAGGGTTGGTTGCCCATGTGGGAGGCGGGGCTGGATGGGCTGGACACATGGTAGATAGTCACCGAGTGTCATCTTAATGAATGAATAAGGAGGTATATGGATGGGTCCCTCCAGGAGGGAGGAGGAAGGTCAGCTTCCTCTCCTCCTCCCTCCACAGTGACCCAATCCACCCTCCATCTCACAGCTAGAGCACTCATTTTCAAATGAGATTAGCACCCCCTTCCTTACACCCCTGCCTGGGCTTTCCCATCTAGTTAGACCTAACCCAGACTGCTCCCTTGGCCTGAGCTCCACCTACCTCGGACTTCTTTTCCTATCACCTCCCTCCCTGCAGACTCTGTTCCAGCTACAGGACTTGCCTTTGGTCTTGGAACAAGCTCAGCATATTCCCACCTCAGGGCCTTTGCACTTGCTATTCCCTCTGTCTAGAACACTCTTCCCTTGGGTCTTTACAGAGAGATTACAAAAACTGAAACCTCCTCTTTGTTCATTTCTCTGGAAGCCTTTGCTGACCACCATCTCCAATGTGGCCCATACCTATCTCTCCCATTACCCTATTTTGTTTATGTCTTGACACCTAGCCACTAAACATATTCACTGTTTTTATGTTTATTGTCTGACTCCCCCCGTTCTTATCCTGTCTTCCCACATCTGGCTCAACAAGAGCAAGGACTTTGTTCTTCAATGCTGAGATCTTGGCACACAATGAGACTTCCAAAGGTATTGAATGAATGAACAAATGAATGAATGTCAGAATGGATCATGACGGCATTTGGGTGTGAGCAGAATCAGCGAGTGGCCTTGTGTGCCCAGGGAGAGTGGGTCAGCTAGTCCGGCTACAGGAGGGCTTGAGGGAAGGAGTCATGGCAGAAAAGATGGTGTGAAAAGGCATGGTCCCATTGTGGGAGCCCTGCAACCAAATCCTCATTATCTGGGTCTGAGGCTAGGTAATGGGGAGCCATGGCCGGTCTTTGAGCCTGATAAATGTAGGGTCTTTGAAGCAGCGCCCTCGTGGTGTCATTCTTCATCTCCACAACCTTCAGGGGCTCTCACCACCGCACATCGATCCCAGGCCCCTAGGTTTACGAGGCCAGGCCATTTGTGACTGGATTCACCTCCCTTCCAGCCCATGTGGCTACTGGGTTCCCCTAAAGAGATCTGTCAGCCCCCACATGTTCTCTGGGCTGTCATGTCCCACAGCTCTGGGGGTGGGTCAGTTGTGCAGCATGGCCAGACTGTACTTACCTTGTGCTTTTCAGCTCGTGTCATCCCTGCAAGGTTCTCCTGCCCCCAAACCCTCCCCGGTCCACCACCGGAGGGGGTTTCCGTTGCCTGTGGCTTTGGGCGTCCTCCGCTTCTGCGATCCCCACACCCTCCCTTGTTCGTGGTGAATTCTGTTCCCCTTCCTGGAACCCTAATTCCCTACACAGCTGCCACCTGCCTCTGTGCAGGGGCTGGTGGGAGGTGGGAGGGGGCAGACCCCTTGGCGCTCAGCCTCTGCTCCTGCCTCTCAGCGTTCTTCTCAACGGGCCCGAAAATGGCTCAGCCCTCAGGAGCCCCAGGGCAGGTTCACATCCCTTCCATCCTAAATCACAGCCTTCCTGGACCCCGTACCTCCCTCCACCAACTCTCCTTCCTTTTGTACCCAATTGCCTTGAGAAAAACAAACGTTTCTACAACACTGTGAAGGGGTAATTGACGTAAATGAAAAATGACGCCATTTCACCTGTGTGGTTGATCATTGTTTTGAGATGTTATCTACCCTTGAAACCATGACCACAGTCAACATAGTGAACCTATCCATCCCCCCCCAAAAGTTTCCTCTCCCCACCCTGATAACCACTCCCTGCAAACCACTGATTTTTGTCTGTCACTAAAGATGAGCTTGCATTTTCCATAATTTTCCATAAATGGACTCCTACCACATGCACTTTTTGTCTGTCTTCTGTTCCTTGGCGTCATCGTGGGAGCCCTTTGTGTGGTCAGTACGTTAACAGTACATTCCTCTTTATCTCTGAATCACGTCCCATTGTAAAGATGAACCATGATTTCTTTATCCATTCACCTGGTGCCAGACATGTAGGTGGTTTGCGGTGTTGAGCTATTCCAAATAAGGCTGCTGCGAAATCCGCGTGCTCAGTATGGACACCTGCTTTTATTTCTCTCGGGACAGTGGGACTGGACGGCTGGGTGGTGTGTGTGCTTAACTTCCTGAGAAACTGCCAGACCATTTCTCAGAGTGACTGTGCCCCCCCTCGCCCCCTATCAACGGCGTGCGTGAATCCCTGCTGTTCTACTTCCCAGCCCTGGGCATGAGAGGTCTTTTTATTTATTTTAATTCACTCATGTCTTGTTTATGTTTTAACGGTGGTGAAAGACACATAACACAATGTACCTACTTTAACCATTTTTGAGTGTATTAATTCTGGGACGGTAAGCAATTCACACACAGGGTTTCAGCCACTATCACCACTATCTGTTTCCAGAGCCTTCTCATCACCAGAGACAGAAACTCAGTCCCCATTGAGCAAGAATTCTCCATTCTCCCCTCCCTTCAACCCCTGGTCACCTCTATCATGGGAGGTATTTTTAATTTTAGTCATTTTAGTAGGTCATTTTAATTTCTCACTGTGATTTTCATTTACATTTTCCTAATAACTAATGCTGTTGAGAATCTTTTCACGTGCTACTTGAGTCAAGTGACAATTCAAAGCTTTTGACCATTTTTGAAAAATGAGTTGTTTCTTATTATTGAGTGTTGAGAGTTCTTTATATATTCTGGATCGGAGTCTTTTGCCAGATAATAAGGTTTGCAAATATTTGCTCACAGGCTGTGACGTGTCTCTGTTCCCTTAGCAGTCAGTGTCTTTCCAAGAGCAGAAGCTGTAATTTACACACTGGGCAGCCAGGCTCTTGACTGGGTGGGCTACACTTGCTTGCTCTTGACCTCAGTCCCCTGTTGTACTCCCCTGCAGCCCTGCTCCTGCTCCCACACACCACTGACGGGGCTCATGCTAAGGCCAGCCGGTGCTCTTTCCTGTGCCCAGCCCAGCGAGTGGTGTTTGGACCTTACCACCCAGACTCTCTGCTGTGTTTGATCTTGTGGGTCCTCAGACCAAACTCTGTGCTCTTTCGGCATCCTCCTGCTCCCTCCCGTCTCTGGGACTGTTCCTTCTTAGTATCCCTCCCCCAGCTGTGGTGCTTCCTAGGCATGTGCCCTCTGTCCCCCTTCACATGCTCCCTGGGGTGGGACCTCCCTCTCTGCCCATCCCTTGATCACCCCCAAATCTGTGAGAGCCAAGTCACCCTCTGGAGCCCAGCCGCATCCCAAGCCCTGAAGCACAGCTGAGTGGACCCCGCTGTGCCCTGGCGGCCCCAGGAGGACGGCCAGAGGCCGCTGTGCTTGTCATAACCAGTCCACGCTCTCCTGTTCCTTGCCTCCATGCCTCATCCCCATAATTCCTGCTTCCCCATGTACCCTTCCTAGGTTTCTGTTACTCTTCCTTTCCCTTTATCTATCTCCTGATGTCTCTCTTCCAGGAAGCCTTCCTGGACTTCCTTCTTTGTGCTCAGTCCTGAGAAACAACCTAGCACCTGTCATATTACTTGGAGATGACCTGTGTACGTGTGTATTTCCTTAACCGGGCAGTAATATGAGGGCTGATGTGATGTCTGATTCATGTTTGTAACCCCTACCCCCACATAAGTGTGCCTGGGGTGGCATCCGTGCTCGGTTAACCGTGGGGAATTACATTACAGGGCTGAACCTTGGCTTGTTTGGCCTCGGGTCTGTTCTTGCCCTTCTCCAGCTCTGCTCCGAACTGCAGGGGGCTGACCCTGTGGTCTGCCTTATAGCCATCCGGAGGAGACCGGACAGCGGGAGGAAGGGAGAGGCCAGGGTATTTGTCCCCATCCCCTCTCCTTGGGCACCAGCTCCAGCTCCCACCAGGTGACCACAGCCCCTAGGCTTTGGAAACATCCCTTCCTCCTCGTCCCTCCCGTGCAGAGCGGCCGCAGTGGCGTCCTGCTGTTGTTGATCTCCGGGTCACCGCACCATCCTCTGTCCCCGTGTGACCGATTCCCTTCACTGGAGTCCCTCTCTGCTCCACGCTAACAGTGCTCTGTCTCCTGGTTGGACCCTCTCACAGTGTCAGGAACTTGGGAGTAGGGATTCTCTGCTTTTCCTGAAGACCCGCTTAGGAGTCCTTCATCTGGGGAAGGCTCTGTGAATGGCCGGCCCAGGCCCCCACTTGCTCTGCCCTGCTTTGGCCCTTTGGCCCTGAAGGTCCCATCAGGTCCTCCACAGCTAAGCAGGGCCTACGTCCCGCGTCCTTGGCAGGGGCCATCAGAAGGGCGGCTGAGTGGTCTGGCGGGTGACCAGTGCCCCGTCCTCTTGGCAAGGCCCTTTATCTGTTAAGCCTGCTGAGTGTTAAAAGCCAAAGTGGCCCCAGGTGGTGGGATAATGGGATAATAGCATCTTTAATTGTGCTCAAACGAGATTAACTTCTTATCTGACAGGTTGACATCTTTATTGTTATTAATGCCCGAATAATGCATTGTTATTTTTATAAGCTCCATGGTGGCAAACATTTTTCCTTTATTTGGATTAAAAATAGATGTATCTGTTACTTCCCCTCATTACCCCGGGAGGGACTCAGGGTCCCCAGCTGGGGAGCAGGGACGGGTGTGAAGGGAAGCCGTATCTGCCAAGTCACCTCCCAAGGGGCCCGGGGACGAGGTCCCAGAGCTGGTCACTTGGCAACGGTATCGCTGGCCCTGGGCGGGCTGAGGCCTCCAGGCTTCTTGTCACTGCCTGGGAAGCAGGGGTGCCTCTGTGTGCCCCTCGCTCTGCCCCCCACCGGAGAGGCAGGGTTCTACGATGCAGGGTCTGGGGACCATCATGGGTGGTTTAGGAGAAACGCCTTAGCGGCCCCAAACTGAAATGCAGGTTCTCCAGAGCACTAAACAGATTGAGGAAGACGAGGTAACCAGTACGGAACTGGAAAGACTCTGGAAGATATAGGAGTTCCCTCTGCTTATTCATTTGTTCATCCCTGAGTGTGTGTCGCTTACCCGCTGTGTGCCAGGGACGGTGTCCGTGCTGAGGAGTCCTGGCCTCCACACTGTCTCTTCTGGGGCTGGGGTCAAGGGGAAGGGTGGCGTCACACAGAGGTCAGGAACATGGCTCTGGAGTCAGAGTCCTTGGGTCCAAGTCCTGCCACCCGTATGTCCCAGGGCAAGTTACTCACGGCCCTGAGCCTCAGTTTTCCTATTCTAGAAAATGGAACTAATGAAAGTAGTTATGTCCAGGGATGTGGCGAGCATTAAATACCTGTGAACACATTGAGCACCCTGCCTGGGGGCACAGAGCAGCCAAACAGTATTTGAGGTAGTTGAGGTGAAGTCTCTTTGGCCCACTTGCTGCCCCAGGCTCCCAAGGGCACCCCTGATACGGGGAAGGGCCCCTGTGGGAAGACTGCTGGAGGGTCAGGTGAGCCCCGGGAGGGCACGCCCGTGGCCCTGCCCCCAGGGCTGAGAGTTGCAGAGGGACAATGTCCCGGAGAGCCTTGTGTCCCCTTCCAGGGACCCTTTGCCCACTCCCAGGCCCCCTGTCGCCTCCACTTACCCCGTCGTTAGCCCTGCTGACAAGGTCGATGATGCCTCCGCCTTGGAGACGGGAGCCAATGTCTTTATCAAAGCCAATATTAATTTTCACTAATTAGGAGCTGCCGCTAATGAGCGTCACAGCTAATTTAGCTCATCTATAACCAGGAATGGCGCCACTCGTGCCAGGCTCCGGAGACTAGGATGCTGGCACCCACTGCTTCTCCCGCCCCCTCTACGCAGTGTTGGTCACCAGCTGCCAGTGCGGCCTGCCCTGACGAGCCGTTCCCCCAGCTTATTCTGCCAAGGGCCTTTGGTCCTGCCTCCAGGGAGCCCCCCAGGTGTGCTCACTGGTGAGCTCCTTGGGAATGGGTTAGACTGTGTGCCTGCCAGCCCCAAGTCTAGGAAGCTTCCTACTGGGAAGGCTCTGGCTCCATTCTAATGCCACTGCTGCCTCCTCCAGGAAGCCTTCAGAGATTGCTTCATCCAATGAGCCCTTCCCCTTGTTGGAGAGCCTAGCCCTCACCTGCCAAATGCTGGCACTAATCAAGGGTTGTCTGTGACAGTGTCTG
This sequence comes from Suricata suricatta, assembly GCF_006229205.1. NCBI lineage: Eukaryota > Metazoa > Chordata > Mammalia > Carnivora > Herpestidae > Suricata > Suricata suricatta. The sequence goes on from NC_043701.1 coordinate 133,299,478, forward strand.
CCAGGTTGGCTTTTCCTGGGAGATAGTAGAGCATGATGCTCAGGAGATGGGCCCTGAATTCTGATAACTAGTGGCTGTCAGACCTATGCCTCAGTTTCCTCATTGGTAAAATGGGGACAATAATGTATTACTCCTGGCGTCATTGTGATGGTGAGCTAAACCAATGCATTAGCCATGATTATTGCCCTTTTCCCACTGTGATTCAAGGGTCCACATGCTGAAGCCTCGCCTCTTTATCTGTCCTTGTGCCCCACTCTGTGCCAAGTACAGGGCTCTCCCCAGAGCAAGCAGCGGGTCAAGAGCCCTGACTAATAGGCTGAGTCCTTGCTGTGGTGTCAGTAATTGTCCAGTGAATGAACAGACTTGGACTCTTACATCTCTCCTCTGAGCCTTAGTTTTCCCATCTGTAAAATGGGACTGATCAGTCTCTAAGGGCCCTCTCAGACCTTCTGTGATCCTCCAAGGTTTCTGGTAAATAGTTGGTGAGTGAGTGGACTTTGACCTCTGCCCTCGCTGGGAAGCCGGGAGCAGTGATTTATCTCTCCTCCAGGCCCCTCAGCTCCAGTTCTCCAATGGAGTCTGAGATCAGATGCTGGTCTAAGCTGTGCAGCCTTGGAATAGGGTCCCCTTGCCTGGGCCGGGGCACAGCTCTCTCTTGCCCTCACCACCCACGAGGCCATCACTTCCAGGGGGCAAGAGAGCTGATGCACCTGGCTTGGCCCTTGAGCACACAGCGATAGCCCCAGAGCATCCTCTGCCCCACCCCTGGGGACCCCTGGCCATGTGTGAATGCACTGTAAGGTCATGGCCAGAGTCTGGTAAGAAGGGAGGGAGCAAGTGGGTGATGCGCTCAGACTTCCCTTTGAAGAAGTTCCATTCCTGCCTCCTCTTCTCTGGCTCCTTCTGTGCAGCCTGAGCTCCTGCTTGGAACGGGGAGGGCCCCGAAGGGCGGGTGAGGACATCTTTTTTGCACCTATCACCTCGGAAAAGCGACCTTCAGGCTGAGCCAACTTTGGGGGAAGTGCCTTCAGCCGTGACAGATTTGACTATAAATCTTCGGTATTAATGCTGGTTCCCAAGGTCTGTCATTCTGTATGCCCGCGTGACAAGCGAAAATAGTGTGTGGCCCATCCGTCACCCGAGGGGTCCCCACCCCCACTGAGTTTGCCTGGGCTGGGGTGCTGGGCTGGCCGCCCCGGAGTGCGAGTGCAGGGCCTGAAGGGCAGAGGCTGGAATCTTAGTGGGGGACAGGCCCCAGTTCAGCCTGGAGGTGGGTGGGGGGAAGGTCAGCCTGTGAGTCCGGGCCTGGGTTTAGTTCTGCTTCCATTTTCAGTCTACTGTGCAGCCTGGACAGACTGGCCACCCTCTCTGGGCGTCAGTCTCTGCTCTTCAAAATAAGATGGTGACTTCCAGGGTCCTTGCCCTCCGGTCATGTATGTGGAGCCCCCCTCCCCGCCGCCAAAGGGGAGCCGACATAGCTACACACAGACCACAGCACACATGTCCCTGGGAACCAGCAAGGGGGCAGACGCGTCCCCAGCTCCAGTTTGCTCCTCAGAGTTCTCTGCAGAGCTTTGTGGCCAGAGCACTTTATGGCCAAATGGAAAACCACTGACCTGGTTGAGGGGAGAGAAGCAACGTTGGGAGGGGACGCTGGGTGGCTTCGGGCTTGTTTATTAAGCTCTGTTCCATTTGTGCCTGTTTTAAAATTTGTATTTTTAAGGGCGCCTGGGTGGTTCAGTTGGTTAAGCATCTGACTGCAGCTCAAGTCATGATCTCGCGGTTTGTGAGTTTGAGCCCCACATTGGGCTCTGTGCTGGCAGCTCAGAGCCTGGAGCCTGCTTTGGAACCTGTGTCTCCCTCTCACTCTGCCCTTGCCCTGCTTGCTCTCTCTCTCTCTCTTTCTCTCAAAAATAAACATTAAAAAATTCTTAATTTGTATTTTTACTTTTGACCTCAATCGTGACATCTGTCTCATAGACAAAAGAGTGACTAGAAGGTAAACGGAGAGATTAAAGAAACACCACAAAGAGAGTACGTGTGTGATCTCACCCTGAGCATTGCCAGGACCCTTAAAGCACCCCCTTCCCCTGCCTGCTTGGCCTGGGCCCTGTTCCTCAGGAGTGGAGATGCCCCTCCTCTCAAGGCCCCTGCAGAGTGAGCACATTCTCTGGAACAGCCTGGAAAGAGAGGGGCACTGGAGGCATCGGGCTGCTTTATTCCTGACCTTGAAGGTGGTGATCCGTGCAGCGGCCCACATGGCCGGCCGCTCTCACTTCCCCAGGCTCACTCCCAAGGCCCCCCTCCTACCTCCCTGACCATCTTGGCCTCCCTCTCTGGCCCCTCTTTGAGCGCTGGTGTTCCTGAGGCCCGTGGACCTTCCCTAAAGTACTGCTCAGGCGCCCCAAACACAGGTCTGAACCAGAATTCTCCTACCGATCTTCCAGAATGCAGTGAGTGGTAGGAAGTTAGCTGCTTCATCCAGAACTTATAAGTCAACCTTCCTGTCCCTGAGCCTGTTTACTAAGTAGGTCACTCAGTCATGTTGTTTCTACTCCCTCAATATCTCTCACATTACCTGCCCCTTTCTTTTTACTTTTTTATTTCTGAGAGAGACTGCATGAGCAGGGGAGGGGGCAGTGGGGAGCCCGACACAGGGCTCGATCCCAGGTCGAAATCAAGAGTCAGATGCTCAGCCGACTGAGCCATCCACGTGTCCCTGCCTGCCCCTTTCTTTCTAAGCTGGGTTCTTATCTTCTTTGTTTAGCCTGGATCGGTAAATCCCTAGCATGCACATCGCATTCTCCTTGTCTTGTGCCCACGCCAGACATCATCAGTCAATCATCGCACTCTTTCCGTTCTCAGCACAGAGCCGCAGACAGCCACTACCAATCTACCGGAATCGGTACCTGAGCTGGAGATGATTTGCTATTTGTAATAACTTCCCACAGTCTCTTTGCTTGCAGTGTCTGCCCACGCCCGTCTGTCTTCGGCACGACTGCCAGAAGAGTCTTTGGAAACGCACAGATGAGGCTAGGTTACCCGTCTGCCTTAACATCCTTCCACGGCCATTGTTTCATGGGCACGGGGTTTCCGTCTTGCGAGGGGAAGGCTTCTGGAGATGGATGGTGCCGGTGGGTGCACGCCTGTGTGCACCTACTTAATACTGTGGCAAGCTGTGCACTTATAAATGGCTAAGCTGACACATTTTATGGTGTGTTTGTTTTACCACAATAAAAAAAAAATTGAAGGAAGAAACGAAATTCTGACACATGCTCTGCCTGGGTGAACCTGGAGGATGTGTATTAAGTGAAATAAGCCAGGCACCAAAGGACAAGTAACCTGTGATTCCTCTTGTGGTAGGCGCTTAGGATAGTCTGTTTCCTAGAGACAGAGTAGAGCTGCAGCCCCAGGGGTCACGGGAGGGCATGGAGGGCGTGGAGGGCAGAGTTACTGTATCAGCAGTCAGTCAGGGTCAGTGTGGGATGATAGTGATGGCGATAGTGGTTGCACAGCATTGAGAATCTACTTTGGTCCACTGATCTGTACATTTAAACATGGTTCACATGATAAACTTTATGCGATGGATAGTTTACTACAATTAAAAAAATTTTTAATGTTTAGTTTTGAGAGAGAGAGCGAGGGAGGGAGAGAAGGGGAGAGAGAGAAAGCAGGGGAAGGGCAGAGAGAGAGGGAGGCACAGAATCCAAAGACAGGCTTCAGGCTCTAAGCTGTCAGCACAGAGCCCGATGTGGGGCTGGAACTCACGAACCAGGAGATCATGACCTGAGCCGATGTCAGACGCTCAACTGACTGAGCCACCTGTGTGCCCCTGTTTTATCAGTTTTTAAAAAGTCTTTCTGTAAGTCTTTATTAGCAACAGAATAAAAACTTCTCGGCCCGGAATGCAGGGCTGTTTCTGACTCAGGCCGCCTGCCTCTCCTGTCTCAGCCTCTTGCCCTACCACTGCTTCATTGCCCCCTGCCCCTGGGGGGTGTACGGCTCTGTTGACACATCATGCAACCTCCTGCCTCTGGGCCTTTGCACCTGCATTTTTCAGTGCTAGGAATCCCCACCTCCTACTACTTCCTGGCTCTGTCTCCCTGGACTCCTGTGGCCACCTTACATCATCAGTGTGAGTTGCCCCCATCTGTTCTGGAGTATCCTGAATATCCCTGCTTGTCAGGGGCCTGTTTGCTACTCTGACTGCCTCTAACTCATCTTGACTTTTCCAGGACCTAGTGCTGTGCCGGGCACACGTGGTCCTCAGGGGGCACATTGGTGCTGTGGGGGCAGAGTCTGGGATGCCATGCCTCCCCCGTCCCTGCACTGGGCTCTGGTGCTGCAGTCCGTGGCTGACCGACAAGCACTGGTCCGTAGTACGTTAGTAACCCTGTGCGTGTGCAGAGGGAAATCTAAGAGCCTATCCCCAAAGCCTGGAATATATCACAAAACATTTTCATATTTTCTTAGAGCCTTTCCTTAGCAAAGGAGTTGACCAAAAACGAGTCAGTCAGTCTCCCTCTACCGCCCCCCCCCCTCTCCTTTAAGAATGGAGAGGCTGTGGGCAGGCAGTGGGCTGCTTTATCTGTCCCCTTGGTTCTTACGTCTGCTCACTGGTCATGTGGAGGCTTCCTGGCGTTGGGTGTGGGGAGGGAAGGGAATGGTCATCGACTGAGCGTCCGTTTCAAAGCAGGGACTTTTAGATGTGTTTCTTCACTGCCCTAAGACTCAGGGATGATTGTTCTCATTATATAGAGGAGGCTCAGAGAGGTTAAGTGCCTTGCCCAGGGCCACACAGCAGGTAAATAAAAGGGTCAGAATTCAACCCTGCATGCTTCTCTGTTTCCTGAGGTTAGGACTGGTCTGTAGCCCGTCCACATGGAAGGAGGGAAGAAGGCAGGGCTGTGGTTGGGGTTTTCCTGTGCCCACTTCTTCCATCCTGTCTCTCCCCCGACTCAAGGGTGGTCCCCCCAGATTCCTTAGGGAGCCTGCAGGGTGAAAGCCTTTGGAAAGTTTGTCTAAGTAGTTGACATTGGGGGAATGAGCTGAATCCCTTAAGAGAGCAGGAGTAAGGGGGAAGGGGTGAGGCCATGGGTGGGTGTGCCCCCTCTGCAGGGGGACCTTTGTGAAGGAGAGTAGATTCAGTGGGACCAGATAGGTTTGAACCAGAAAGTGTCCCTGCTCCTGTTTGTGCCTAAAATTCTACCATTAGGGTGTCATTCCTTTGGGTCTTTATGTTTTTGATGCTTAGGAGATAAGGTACTCCCGAGGAGCATCACCCCTTAGTTATTGGTCACGATTCATGGGAGGGCCTGTCAGGTGCCAGACATTAGAGATCGGGGGGCCAGGTGAGGATGGGGCTGGGGGCACCAGCCACCCTAGGGGTGATGGTCACCAGTGGGGAAGAGGACCTGGGGGCCCAGAACAGACATGCGGGGAGTTGAGGCCACCCAAAGCACACCTTGCTGTGATAGTAACGCGAGAGGTTCAGAGCAGTGTGGGTGTGCATGTGTGTGACCATGAGAGGACCCATTATAGGGACTTGGAGAGCCACTTCAGTGCTCAGAGACAGGGCCATGGTCACATGCTCACTGCTGTTCTCTCATAGACTTCTTTCTCATTCACACGGATTGGGTGACTCTCTGGGCGTGTGGCCTCCACAGGGTAGTTCAGTGCCTAGCCTGGTGCACTCTCGTGTCTCTGCCGCTGTCTCAATATGTGGCCTCTGCAGGCATCCCTGGCAAGGAAGGAAGAGCGAGGAGAACGTGCATCTCCTCTTCCGTGCTTGGGCCGGGAGGTGACCCATGGCACTGCCTCCTGGGTCCCGTTGGCCAGACTCAATCCATGGCCCGCCCAGGTGCCGTGTCTTAAGCCGCTGTTAGGTTTGATGAGGGAAAGGATGGGGTTGGGACACTGAGTGAAGCATGGTTGGAGGAGCGAGAATGAGTGCAGGGAGTGGTGGTGGCCCCCGCTGGCCCGGGGAGGGGGAGGGGGATGCGAAGGTACCGGGCCGGGGATGCTCCCCGCTCGCTAATGTTCTGTCTGATGTGTGAGGAACGTGGTGCTTGAGGTCAAGGCTGGCTTCCTAGTCCTGGCTTTTGGAGCTAGACAGAGAGTGACCCCTTCTAAAGGATCCTCTCCCTCCAGAGAGAGATGGGGGTTCAGTTTTAGCCATCCAAGAAGACATGTCAAGATGACTTTATGAAAATCTGGAGCCTGGCAGCCCAGGAAACTTGGGTTGGGGCTGAGGTTGGGGAGGGGGATCAAGACCCCCGGGGAGCCCCATCTCCCAGCCATGTTGTTGTCCAGCTGTGGCCCCGCAGGCAGCTCCTTTCTCCTTGCTGGAGGCCCGGGCCTTGGCTCTGCTCGGGGCAGCCCTGGCTTCTGGCTGGGCAGGGCTCTGGCACAGTCTGGAGCAAGCCTCAAAGCCATGCTTCGATCAACAGATACAGTAAAAGGGAGAACAGTCCCTGTCCCCAGAGGCTGCAGAGCAGCCTGGAGGAGTGAGTGGCTAAGGGCTTGAACTGGGGGCTTACCTGAAACAGGCCGGTGGCCCTCCAGTGACCACCTTTGGGAGGCAGGAAACAGGGAAGGAGGGGGGTGTATGTTTGGGAGCAGAAGGCCCGCAGGGCCCCAAGGAGGGGAGAAGGCTTCTGAGATTATCTGAATGGTGCCTCTTCTCAGAGCTCACACTGTTGGGTCCCCGGACACCCTGGGCCAAGGCCCTGACGTACCACGTCCCTCCACTTGGGTGCCAGTCAGCAAACAGTTCGATCAATACCTGCTTCTGTGGAAACAATGGGTAGTTAGGGCTAGGGAGGAAAGCGTTTTACAACCAGGAGCTGGAAAATCACTGGAGACAGCAGACGGAGGGAAAGGACTTCTTGGATCAGTTTCTCCTCTTCAATTCCATGCTGAGCCAAGCTCTGGAGACCTAGGGTTTCCTCTCATCCCCCGAGGCCAGCCTTGGGGGGCAAGTGTGACCATGACCTCCGGGACAGTCTCGGCGTGGGGTGAACGAGTTCTGCCAGCCCACAGCAGCGTGGGCAGGCTCTCCCCGGGCAGGGGGCATTGGATGCTGCGGGCCTGCGCGCATCTCCGGTGTTTGAGGTCAGCTCAGTTGCAGAGTGGTCCCAGCAGAGCCTTCCCTGAGAGGGCCCCGGGAGACGGGCTGGCTCACGTCCTCTCTCCACTCACCCTTCCCAGAGGGGCAGGAGCTTGATTGGGGCCCTTTGCAGTGGGGATGGGGCCTGAGTCCTGGCTATCCCCATTCTGTTTTCCCCACCCCCAGGGCCATTCCAGCAGCCTCTGGGCTTCCCCTCCCATCCTCCCTCCCCCTACCCTCCTCCTTTCCCTTCTTCCCCTCCTTCTCCCCACTCTTCTCCTCTCCCATGGCATTTATTTCCTCTACTATTAAACCTTCAAAGTATAATTCCTTGACATCAAGGACCTCAGATCCCAGAATCCCTTGCAAGTCTTCTTCCCCCCCACTTCCTTCCCCACCTACCACCACCTCTACCCCAGGAGAGAAACCTCTCTGTTTTCTCTCAGCCACAGGACTACCTCAAAGTTGGTGCCAGAACTTTCTGGGCCCTTGGAAAGCTCTCCTCTAGGCTAGGACAGACCCCGCAGGCAAGGGAGAGGCTGTCTCCTCCCCACCCAAGAGGACACTGGTGAGGTGGGTGCTCCAGTGCTCAGGACCACAGGGGCCAGGCCCCACAGGGGGAGGGTCAGAGGTGCTGCCAATGCCGCTGGGCTGGTTGTTTGTTTCAGATTTCTTACTTCCCCAAGCACCCGGGGGCTTGACAGGGAGGCTCAGAGCCACTGGAGACACAAGGGGTACGTCCCAGCGTATCTGGGGGAAGCCAAGGGATTAGGTGGTCTCAGGTGCCTGAATTGCACAAATTATAATATTTGGGCATTGAGTTTGCCACTAAGTGTCCTGACAGTCAAATCCTAAAGGGAGCCACACTGAGGTGTTTCCAGGAGACAGAGAGCATGCCCATTAGTCTGTAGAGCCCGTTTTCTCCCCGGAAGGAAATCTCAAGCGGGAATGGATCATCTGGGTGAACGTACAGAGGACATTGAGGGGCGCAGCCCGTCGTGCCTTCTGAAGTGCTGTGTGGAAGATGTGAAACACTGCCCAGTGGTCCTGGTGTTGACAAGGGACGAAGGCAGGGGCCTCATGATAAATCACAACACAGGAACAGCCCAGAGTGCATATAGAGCCGGGGCCCTGGCCGTGCTCTCTAGGAGGCCCGCGTGGTGAAGGGTAGTCAGAGGACTCCATGACCTAGCCTGGTGTAAGTTCGCCCTGCTCAGGCTGGAAATCACACCCTCGCACCTGCCACGGGTGGCATTCAAGATGCTTCCTAGCCTTTCCAGCATGGGGCATGCTGAGCGGAACAGACGCCAGCCTGCCATGGGGCTGGAGCAGGTCCCATAAACCCTCTGGTGAGAAGAATGAGTTCTTCGGGGACAGCGGGGTGGGCAGTGCCCGGGGCAGCGGCTCCTTATCAGTGGCACATATCCCTCTAATGTTTATCCACCAGTGTGGCCGTATGGGTGTGTCCCAGCTGAGTCCTTTCACTGGAGCCCTGTGCCTCCTCTGGTTCCCAGCATCCTCACCAACCCAAGTAGACACTCTCCTTCCACTTGGACACTTTCTCCCTGGCTCTCACTCCCACGAGCAAGTTTGCTTTAATAATTACAGCGACGGGAAGGAGGAACTCCCCACCCTTCCCTGGGCCATCTCCATCCGTGGGGCCAGACCCCAGTCTCAGCCCTTTATGTAGACTATCTGATGGAATCCTCCCCGTAGTCTATATGTAGATGTGATTATCGCACCCATTCTACAGATGAGCATGCTGAGGCTTAACAAGTTAAACTTCCAGTTCTCGAGAAGGTGAAGCAGATGTCATTCTGCCCGCATATACGCTCACTCACATGTATTACCTAGGTTTCTCCGATCATGCTCCTGCACATGTGTGCACACCCACACCCCCCACACCCCCACAGGCATGCACCCAAGCACACACACACTCTCCCACATGCATAGTCTTACATGCTCACTATCTGAGCTCCCAGAGCATGTGCTGGCTCCTGTCCTCCAGCCCGAGCGCTCCTGTCGAAGCCATAGTTGTGGGATCCCCTGCTATCCCACACCTCCCGTGACCACAGAGCGTGGCTCCCATTGTCCCAGGGCCTGTACCTGGATGTGGGGGTGCAGCGGCCCCATCACTCACGGGTAGGAGGATGTGAGAACAGTCGGGCCGCTCTTAAATGTCTCTCCACGTCGTCCTCATTAATAACTGTAATGCCAGCATCACTCGCTCTTAAATAGCCTCATTTATCAACAAGCAATTTGCCGCGGCGAGATGGCAGGGATGCAGATAAGCAGACGGGGCCGAGGTGCTTGCAAGACACCTGCCAAGTATCTTCCTCTCTCCTCCTCCATCTTCAGGGCAGCAGGAAAGAGAGGCGGCGGTGGGCAGGGGACTCAGGGAGAGGCACCTTCCAGCCTGAAGAGTGGCTCTCAGAATCCCCCCCTTTCCAGGCACCGAGGAGTCCCCATGGGGGGCAGGCTGCTGGCAAGATCTTGCCCTTTCTGGGTTCCGGGGTTCGTGTGGTGCTCTCGGGGTCCCTCCGTCCTAGAGATGTGTGTCTGTCTGTCTGACCACTCCTTCAGCGGACAGCAGGGGTCTAAGAGTCTGAGGTCAGAGCTGGGTCGTGCCCCGGCAGCCCCTGGTGATGCCGTTTGACCCGGCAGCGTGTTACCTGTAAACATTAGCACTGATGGCCAGCGTCCTTGTCTTGTTTCTGATCTCGGAGGGCCCAGGACTAAAGTTGTTTGTTAGTGTCAGGCCTTATAAATAGGTGTTTGGTATGTGGATTCCATGGAGGTATGGCAGTTCCCTCCTATGCCTAGTTTGCTGGGTTTTTATTACAAACAGGTGTGGGTGTTATCTACCCCGACAGGCTCTTGATCTGTAAAACGCACTCCTCCTGGTGTCATGATGACTGGATGAAACACTTCCATCAAAGTTGTTGTGCCCTCTAATGAGTCTGTTGTCGGGGCCAATGATCCCCGATCCAGGGGCTTTTTGTTGTTGACCTTCCTTCCCCTGGTGACCTTGTACCCACAGGTGGCCATTACTACAGGCCCCACCTCTGCATCCCAGGGAGGAGCAAGGGAGAAGGGACAAAGGCTTTTCCTTTGATGTGCTTTGAAAAGATGGCCCCATCTGCAGCCATGCGGCCCCCCTTAATCTCATGGGCCAGAATCAGCCAAGGGGAGTGAGACTCTCGGGCTGCTTCAGCTCCATCCTGATTCTGAGGCCAGCGATGGGCCTACACCTCTAGAGTCAAGGGCCTTCCACTGGCCACCTGAGCAAACAGAGGCTGGGTGGGCAGAGGCACGGTGTGCGGGCAGGTGGGCGTGCGTGCTGGGCACGGAGGCCTGTTTCCACGTGGGTGGCAAGAACTGGTCTGGAGCCCATGGCTCTAGGTGCCTCTCCAGGTGACCCCACATCCTGCTTGCCCCCAGGATGTCCAGACTCTGACAGAGCTGCGTGGACAAGGACGCCCTGTCTGGGCTTCCCACGTGGGGACATGGGGACCTCGCTGGCACACAAAAAGCCACAGATACATCTGACATATCTTCCTGCAGTGCTGATATTATTTGACAGTGGACTGGAGAAGGACAAACTGCATGTTAAAATAAACAGGGATGTATTCGGAATACAACGCAGAATTTACATCGATTTTCAAGGCAAGCCCAATGGACTGTAAGCTCCTTGAAGGCAGGAGCCACGTCTGCCCTGGCACTCATGGTGGATTTGTTGAGTGAATGAATGAGTTAACTGTTTAACCAAACAAGTAAAATATTAAACACAAGACTTTGCATTAATTCAGTCTTTGGGGTCTGCTTCTTTAGGCTGTATGTCTTAGGAGCCTCCTGAGATACAAGTTTTCTTCTATCTAGAGATATTTCAGTGTGAAGCCCTGAATTATCTGATTATTTGATGGAGACTCTGGGCTCCCTGAGAGTACTGAGGAGGAGGCAGAGAGTGTGGGATTATCAGGGAAGGCTTCCTGCAGGAGGCTGGCCTGTAGCTGGAAAGGATGGGATGGGAGGAGGGGAGAAGCAGGGTGCATTTGCAGTGTGGGTCAGCCTAGGGCAGAGGGTGGGCGTGGAGGCTGGAGATGGGATAAAGGCTGGGGCTCTACGGCAGGTCATGTGGCTTAAGGTGGCAGCATTGTCTCTCCCAAGGTGTCCCCACATCACATGTCATGCCAGGGCTCCACAGAGTGGGACAAGTATCATAGTCTTCACTCCGTAGGTAGCAACCGTGGCTCAGGAAATAGCCAGTTATAGTCAGTAAGGGGGACCCTGCACTTGAACCTGGCGTGGCAAACTCCTCATTGTCTTGGGCCAGGTTCCCTAGAAGCGTCTCTGAGATGGAGATTTGCACGCAGGAGGGTTATCGGGGTGCACAGGATGGAGGAGAGCAGGACTGGGCAGAGGGAGAAGCCGGGCTGTGCTGCAGTCACAAGGATGCCTCAGCTGACTCTCTGGGGGTGGGGTAGGGCTCAGGGCTGGGATGATCCAGGCTGAGGAAGGGGCCAGGCCTTTGCACCCACTCTCAGTCACTCATGGGCACAGGCCATCCTGGGAGGGGCACAACCTTGGGCAAGGCCTGTGTTGGCAGAGGCCACCTCCCTCCCTCACCTGCCCCGGGAACATGTTCCCTCTGCCTGGAACTGTCCCTCTCTCCTCTTACCTACAGGACTTCAGCCAGCCTTCCAAATCCAAGTTCACGTGTCATTTCCTTTAGCTCTAAAGTCTGTCAGAGATCTAGCAAAGGGCAGGACGGGAGACGACCAATTGAATATTTAAAAAAATAAAAGGGAAATAAAGTCTATATAAATATATGTATATGTAGCCATATGTACATCCAGATTTGTTCCCATGTACATCACATGAACATATCTCTGGAAAGATACGTAAGTTTGCAAGGTAAGGACTGTGTCAGTGGGAGCTTTGATGCCTTTTGAATTTTGAATGATGTATGTTATTTAATAAAAGTAAAACAAATAGTTATTAACACCACAAAGAAGGAAAAGAATGGAAAAATCATTTGATGGGGTAGGGCGTCAATGCTCACTTTTCTCTGTGAGGCCCTGACATCATAACTAAATAATTCAGGGTGTCCTTACTTATTGGGTCCTGTCTCCACCCCCAGGTTGGAAGCTAGCGAAGGCTGTCTGGTCAACCAGAGTAACCCAGTGTCCCGCACACCTTAAAATGAGCATTTGGGGATATCAAGACCTACATCCTCAGGCAGGCTGCTGCTTCTCCTTCACCTCTCTCCTCCCCTCACCCATGCATGAAAACAAACTGCTTTCTGTCCATTTTTTGCTTATTAATGTTCTTTATGATCACTTATGCAACCAGCCTAGAGGCCCTTTGCATAATATATCCACCCTGTGCGTGGGGCGGGGAGTCGCTGCATACATAATGTGCAGGAATCTGCATTCCTTGCCACTGTCTGTACCTTTCTGAATCTCAACTCCTGTCCCCTGGGTGCCGGACCCAGCTCTCCAAGGAGTGGGGATATGGACCCCAGATGCATTTGTTTCACGTGACTAAGTGAATGCTCCGATGGCAGCAGACACAGGCAGGTCCGGGGTGAACTCAGGAAGGCTCTCCACTCTCCCCCACCCCACCGCAGGGATGTCCACACTGATGTGTGAAGGATGCACTTACTAGGAGAAAGGAAGTGAAGGGCCAGACAGAGAAGCTGTGGCCTGGCACCTTCTCCTGAGCGAGGCACTCGGTGAGTGTGGAGACAGTGCTCAGAGAAAAGGATGGGAACTTCCTGCGGGAAGGAAGGCCACCCCCCCCCCCCCCCCCCCCCCCCCCCCCCCCCCCCCCCCCCCCCCCCCCCCCCCCCCCCCCCCCCCCACCCCCGCCCAGACCCAGGCCCCCTGGGGCTGCTGGATTTGCCTCTAGAGCCTCTTCCTGACACTGCCTTGGCTGCTGTGACTTCCCTTACCCTGTCATTCTCTTGGTCCTTTGTGTCCCCCCATAATAGTATGCACTGGGATGCCTGGGTGGCTCAGTCAGCTAAGTGTCCCACTTGGGCTCAGGTCACCATCTCATAGTTTGTGGGTTTGAGCCTCATGTTGGGCTCTGTTCAGACAGCTCAGAGCCTAGAGCCCTGCTTTGGATTCTGTGTCTCCCTCTCTCTGCACCTCTCCCACTTTCTCTTTCTCTCTCAAAAATAAATAAACATTAAAAAATAAATAATATGTGCCAGAGATACATTCGCTGCATTTTGTGTGCAGACCTGCTTTATTTGGTCCGCTCAGGGCTGCTTTGAACACCTCAGTGGTGGCCAACCCTTCAACATTGGGAAATTTTGTATCAAAACATAGATTTCCAGTTTTTGTTCGTTGGATCTGGCAACAACCAGCTGTAACGAAAGAAAGCTGTTCTATTTAGGGCTACACAATCCTCACCTGAACTTTGCACATGGGTTCCCTCCCTGACCCCTACAGTGACCTTAAGCTGTGACTCCATTGATTCCTGGGGAGACCAGTTAAATACCTGACCATGTCTTTGTTTCATTCCTGTCCTTGAAAGATACGTTTGCTTCATCGAGAATTCTAGGTTGGCACTTACTCTTCCTCAGCACGTGGAAGGTGTCAGCTTATTGACTTTGGCATCCATTGTTGTTATTGAGAAATTTATTCTGGTTTTAAGTGTCAGTTTCTTGAGGGTTGTCTGTTTTCCTTCTCTGCTTGCTTCTGTATTTTGTTGTTGTTGTTTTGCAGGTTGCCTATGACCTGGCTGGTGTGGATTTCTATTTATCTTGGTTGGGTTTCCCTGGGCTTCTTGAATCTATAGTCTTTGCTCAATTCTGGAATGTTATTTCTTCAAATATTGCGTTTGTGCATTCTTTATTTCTGGAATATACGTGAGACCTTTACATTTTAGCCTCCATGCTTCTTAGCCTTTGTTATATTTTCCATCTCTGACTCTTTGTGCTGCATTCAGATGATTTTTCCCATTTTATCTTTAATTCACCAAGTCTTTGTGGCCATATCTAATCTTCACAGTATAAAACCAATGCATTTGAAATTTTAATGATCATAATTGGATTTATAGGAGTTCTCTTTGCTCTCTTCTTTATATTTGTTTGTTCCAGGGTTGCCTGGGTGGCTCAGTTGGTTAAGTGCCCAACTTTGGCTCAGGTTATGATCTTGCTGTTTCCGAGTTCGAGCCCTGTGTAAGGCTCTGTGCTGACAGCTCAGAGCCTGTAGCCTGCTTCGGATTCTGTGTCTCCCTCTCACTTTCTCTCTGCCCCTCCCCCTGCTCCCATTCTGTCTCTCTCAAAAATAAATAAACTTTAAAAAGAATTTTTTAATAAAATAAATTTATTTGTTCCTTATTCATATTGGCAGGCCTTTCTTTTGGTTCTTGAAGCATGGTGAACATATTTTACATTCTGTGCTGATAATTCCAATAACTGGAATATTGGAGGGTCTGATCATGCTGTCTGTTTTTCCTTCAAGTTTTCAGTCATGGTGTGCAGTGTGTTGATTTTGACTGTGAGCTTCTCATTTAGTTGGCAGGATAGGGAGGGATTCTCTGAGACCTGAGCCCTTTGGGTGGGTTACTGCAGAGAGGATTTGTATATGTTTTTATTAGGTGCTTCGGCTTACTTCATGTCTGGGGCTGCCCTAACTTAAATTTGTTTGCTTGAGGACTTCTCAGCACCCAGGCGATGTGCACTCAGGCTGCAGATGTGTCTGTGGCCCCGCTGGTGATTATGAATGCTCAGGGTCGTATCCCTTTTTCTATTCAGGACCACAGTTTCAGAGAGGTGTTTTTTTTTTTTAAAGACTCTTGGTTAATGTGGGAGTACAGATTTATTTCTAGTTCACCCTTATACTGAAGGTGTGGTTCGTGGGGCCCCTGCTTTGGTGGAGGTGGTTTTCCGAGGGGAGGCCCAATGCGCTCTGAGTCTTTCCTCTTCTCTGAGCCCCGGGAGCTGTGGCCACGAAAATTCTGCTTTGCCTTGACTCAGGCCTGAGCCAGCCTCCCAGGTGCCTTCCTTCACTTAGTATTTGGCCTGAGTATTCTTTACTTTCTTATCAACATATTTACTCATTTAATAAAGTGTAAATACTTTATCTGTGATTTTGGTTCTTTTCAACTTCAGCTTGATCCAGGCACCTATACATAGTGTCAGAATCTGAACCCCAACTCTCCTTAAACTATGGCCTATTTGAGAGCAGGATTTTTGCTTATTATTTATGTTATGACTTTTGTGTGTGTGTGTGTGTGTGTGTGTGTGTGTGTGTGTGTGTGTGTTTTTAATGTAAGTCCTACGTCCAACATGGGGCTCAAACTCACAACCCCGAGATCAAGAGTCGCTTGGTCTTCTGACTGAACCAGCTGGGCACTCCCACATTGGCACTTTTGTTAATTCCTACTCTCTAGCTTTGTGTCTGGCCTACATGCTAGAGCTGTATGATAGATCTCCGTAGATGTTAATTGAGTAGCAAATGAGCAGGTGAGTGAAGAATGGGTAGATTTGCTGATAGAACCGAAGATCATCACATTACAGACAAGGCAACTGAGACCAATGGACTTTTCCACACGGAAGTTGGTAGCTACTCGAATGAGGCTTATTACAGGACGACAGCCAAGGACCAGGTTTGGAAGAGGAAACTGAGAAACCTCTATGAATGAAGGGCTTTGGGAATGCTACTAGCAGCTCACGTTTACAGAACACGTACCATGTGCTGGGCACTTCTGAGTGCCTTTCGTGTGTTAACCTCACTCTCATGACAAGTTCGTGCGACACGTACAGCCATTCTCATGTACAGGCAAGCAAACTGAGGGCCACAGAGGCAAAGTCACTCGCCCCAGGTCCCCCAGTTAGTGAAAGTGCAGACCCAGCATCTGAGCCCCAGGCCGTCGAGCTTCAGAGCTCCCTCTCCTGTGAGCCGTGTGAAGCGTGGCCCTAACTGGTCTCGGCCTCACCCCAGCGATCAAGACGTTTCCCCCCATCTCTACTGAGGTACAGTTGACAAATAAAAATTATATGTATTTAAGGGCTTCAGCTAGATGTTTTGATAGACGTATAACTTGTGATAGGATCACCACGATCAAGCAGCTTGACCAATCCATCACCTCACATGGGTGCTCTGTCCTTTGTGTGAGTGTGCGTGCGGCCGAGAACGCTTCAGATCTGCCCTCTTGGCAAATTTCAACTATGCAATCCAGTATGGCTGACTCTAGTCACCACACGTTACACTTACTCTCCAGAATTTACTCGTCTTGCGTAACTGAGATGCTGTATCCTTGACCTACCTTCATCAACCAAGACTTTTGGTGTCACGAGGAAATCCAAGTGGCTAGGAGTGCCAGATGTGTTGATTAAGGGTGTGAAAGTGAGACTGCCAGCCCCTCAGGCCATGTGATCACAGCTGGGCTGAGAGTGGTTGGTCTCAGAGAGGTCGCTCCAGAGGGTTCCCTCCGGGCTGGCCATGTGATGAGGTTGTGGGGAAGGCTTCCACACCTCTCCTTCTGGCAGCCCCTCAAGCTCACTCGTCCTACCTATGACAATGCCACCCTAGACAGTGACCATGCTGGAATCGATTCTTTGCCCTTCATCTTTGCCATTGTGAGGCTACAAGGTGGAGGGGGATGGGGGCTTTAGAGAGAAGCCCAGCCCCTTGGCAGGTTGTAGAAATCTTATGAGAGGCACTCTAGGCTGGGCCTCTGAGAGGGCACTACTGTGGAATCATGCAGTCCTGCTGCGTGGCTGGCCATGGCCCCCTTGGGCTCCTTTCTTCCTCCCTCCCTCCCATTGTCATACAATATTATATTAGTTTTTTAAAAATTTTAATGTTTATTCATCTTTGAGAGATGGAGAGAGACAAAGCATGAGTAGGAAAGGGGTAGAGAGAGAGAGTGAGACACAGAATCTGAAGCAGGTTCCAGGCTCTGAGCCGTCAGCACTGAGCCCAATGCAGGGCTCGAATTCACAGACCGTGAGATCATGACCTAAGCTGAAGTCAGATGCTTAACCAACTGAGCCACCCAGGCTCCCCTATTTTTTTTTTTTTTTACCATTTATTTATTTATTTGGAGAGGGAGAGAGAGAGCAAAAGAGAGAGAGAGAGAGAGAGAGAGATCAGATCAGATGAGACGAGATGAGATGAGTTGGGGGAGGGGCAGAGTGCACAAGAAAATCCCAAGTGCTCAATGCTGAGCTCAATCTCATGGTTTTTGCCACCCAGGTGCCCCTTATATTAGCTTAAGGCGTACAGCATCGTGATTCAACAATTATATATGGTATGAAATGCTCACCAGAAGTCTAGTTACCGTCTGTCACCACACAGTTATTACAGTATTATTGACTGTATCCTTACACTGCACTCTACATACCCGTGACTTACTTATTTTATAATTGTTAAGTTTGTACCTCTTAATCCCCTTAACTTATTTCTTTATCTTTGGCAAGAGTGAGTTTGTTCTCTGTATTTATGAGTCTCTTTCTATTTTGTTCTGTTTGCTCGTTTGGTTTTTAGATACCACATATAGGTGACTTATGTGGTATTTGTCTTTCTCTGACTCATTTCACTCAGGGTAATAGATAGGCTCTAGGTTCATCCATGTTGTTGCAGATGGCAAGATTTCATTGATTTTAATGGCTGAGTAGTAATAGTTCATTGTGTATGTGTGTGTGTGTGTGCACGCGTGTGCATATATACACCACTAATCTATCGATGAACACTTAGGTTGCTTTCATATCTTGCTTATCGTAAATAATGCAGCAATGAATATAGGGTTGCATGCATCTTTTTGAATGTGTCTCTTTGGTTTCTTCAGATAAATATCCAGAAGTAAAAGTTCTGGATCGTAAAGTAGCCCTATTTTTAACTTTTTGAGGACCCTCCATAGTGGATGTTCTCCATAGCGGATGCACCAATTTACATCCCCCCATAGGATGCAGTGTTTCCTTTTCTTCCCAGCCTCACCAACAGTTGTTATATTTTTGTCTTTTTGATGCTAGTCGTTCTGACAGGTGTAAGATGATACCTCATTGTGGTTTTATTTGCATTTCCCTGATGACTTGTGAACATTATCGAACATCTTTTCACATGTGTTGGCCATCTGTGTGTCTTCTTTGGAAAAACATCTATTCAGATCTTCTGCCTCATTTTTAATTAGGGGGTGTTGAGTTGTATAAGTTCTTTATGTATTTTGGCTATTAACCCATCATCATGCATATCATTGGCAAATATCTTCTCCCATTCAGTAGGTTGCCTTTTTATTTGATGTCGATGGTTTCTCTCACTGCGCAAAGCTTTGAAGTTTGATGTGGTCTCAGTTGTTTATTTTTGCTTTTGTTGTCCTGGCCCGAGGAGACGGATCCAAAAACATATTGCTAAGACTAATGTCCAGGGCTTCACTGCTTATGTTTAGGTTTCCGGTCTTACCTTTAGGTCTTTAATCCATTTTCAGTTTATTTTTGTGTGTGGTGTAAACAAGTAGTCCAGTTTCATTCTTTTGCATGTAGCTGCCCAGGTGTTCCAACACTATTAAAGAGACTGTCTTTTCTCCACTGTATAGTCTTTCCTCCTTTGTCATAAATTAATTGACCTCATAAGCATGGGGTTATTTCTGGGCTTTCTATTCTATTCCATTGATCTACGTGTTTTGTACCAGTACCATACTGTTTTGATACAATAGCTTTGTAGTATAGTTTGAAATCTGATACCTCCAACTTTGTTCTTCTTTCTCAAGATTGCTTTGGCATATTGGCATCTTTGGTGGTTCCACATACATTTTAGGATTCTAAATGTTTATGTTATATTTAGGAAAAATACCATTGATATTTCAAGAGGGACTACACTGAATCTGTAGATCTCTTTGGGCAATATGGAAGTTTTAGCAACATTAATTCTAATATATGAGCATTGTATAGCTTTCCATTTATTTGTGATGTCTTTGATTTCTTTCATCAGTGTCTTATAGTTTTCAGTGTACAAGTCTTTAACCTCTTTGTTTAAATTTATCCATAGGCATTTTATTGGTTTTGATGTAATTGAAAATGGGATTGTTTTCTTAATTTTTCTTTCTGCTAGTGTATAGAAATGCAACAGATTTCTGTATATTGATCTTATATCCAACAATTCCCTAAATTCATTTATAAGTTCTAATAGTTTTATTTTGGTAGAGACTTTAGGATTTTCTATACATAGTATCATGCCCATATGTAAATAGTGATAGTTTTACTTCTTCTTTTCCAATTTGTATGCTTTTTATTTATTATTCTTGTCTGACTGTGGTGACTAGGACTTCTAGTACTGTGTTGCAAAATAAAGGATGAGAGTGGACGTCCATGTGTTATTCCTGATCTTAGAGGAAAAGCTTTCAGCTTTTCACCACTGAATATGAGTTTAATTGGGTTTGTTATATATGTGGGCCTTTATGAGGTTGAGGTATGTTTTATAGTCAGTTTTTGTGACTTTTGTGATTTTTATCATGAATATTATTGAATTTTTCCAGATGCTTTTTGTGAATATTAATATGATCACATGATGTATATCTTTCATTTTGTTAATGTGGTATATCTCATTGATTGATTTATAGATATTGAACCATCGTTGCATCCCTGGAATAAATCTCACTTGACCACAGTGAATAATTTTTTAATGTATTGTTTAATTTACTTTTCTAATATTTTGTTAAGGATTTTTGCATCTGTGTTCATCAGGGAATTGGTGTAATTTTATTTTTTATAGTGTCTTTGTCATGTTTTGGCATCAAGGTAATGCTGGCCTTGTAGAATGAATTTGGAAGTATTCTAGGGGTGCCTGGGTGGCTCAGTCGTTTAAGCATCTAACTTCAGTTCAGGTCATGATCTCACAGTTCGTGGGTTCAAGCCCAGCATCAGGCTCTGTGCTGACAGCTGTCTTCATATTCTGTGTCTCCCTCTCTCTCTGACCCTCTCCTGCTTGTGTCTCTCTCTGTCTCTCTAAAATAAATAAATAAATAAATAAATAAATAAATAAATAAATAAATAAATTTTAAAAATTAAAAAAAAAGAATGAATTTGGAAGTGTTCTTTCCAATTTTTTGGAATAGTTTGAGAATGATAAATGTGAGCTCTTCTCTGAATGTTTGGTAGAATTCACCTGTGAAGTTCTCTGGTCCTGGATGTTTGTTGAGAGTTTTTAAAAATACCTAATTCAGTTTCATTACTTGTAATTAATCTATTCAGATTTTCTATTTTTTCCTGATTCAGTCACAGATGATTGCATGTTGCTAGGAATTTATCCATTTCTTCTGGATTCCCCAGTTTCTCAGCATATAATTTTTCATAGTAGTCTCTTTTACTTCTTTTGTATTTCTGTGCTATCAGTTTATTTCTACTCTTTCATTTCTGATTTTATTTATTTGAGTCTCTTTTTCTCTTCATGATATTAATCAACTTTGTTGATCTTTTCAAAGAACCAGCTCTTAGTTTCATTGGTCTATTATTTTTTTAGTGTCTATTTAACTTATTTTTGCTCTGATCTTTATTATCTATTTCCTTCTACTAATTTTGAACTTCCTTTATTAGTCAGGTTAAATTGTTTATTTGATATTTTTCTTGTGTCTTGAGGGAGGCCTGTATTGCTTTGAACTTCTGTCGTAGAACTGCTTTTGCTGCCTCCCAGGTTTTGTAATGTTAATTTGTCAAAGTATTTTTTTAATTTCTCTTTGATTTCTTTCTTGACGCATTGGTTGTTTAGTAGAATACTGTTTAGCCTTTATGTTTTTGTGGGGGTTTTTCCCCAGTCTTTTCCCCTCATAATTGATTGCTGGCTTCATAGCATTGTGGTCAGAAAAGATGTTTGATATGATTTAAGTCTTTACAAGTTTATTAAGACTTGTTTTGTGGCTTAATATATGATCTCTCCTAGAGAATGTTTCATGTGCTCTTGAAAAAAAATGTGTAGGCTGCTGTTTTGGGATGGAATGCTCTTCCTCCATCTATTAAGTCCATCTAATGTGTCATTTAAGGCCACTCTTCCCATATTGATTTTCTGTCTGGATGATCTATCCATTGATGTAAGTGGGATGTTAAAGTTCCCTACTATTATGTATTGCTGTTGATTTTTCCCTGTATGTGTGTTAATGTTCACTCTTATATAGTTAGGTGTTTCCATGTTGGGTACATAGAAATGTACAACTGTTGTTGGATTGACCCCTCTATCAATTTGCAATGCTCTTCTTTGTCTTTTGTTATTGTCTTTGTTTTAAAGTATATTTTGTATGATATTAAGCATTACTACCTCAGCTTTCTTTCCATTTCCATTTGCATGTAGTGTTTTCCATTTTCCATCCCTTCATCTTAAGTCTGCATTGTGTCTTTAGGCCTGAAGTGAGTCTCTTGTAGGCAGCAGAAGGATGAGTCTTTTTTTTTTAAATTCAGTCACCCTGTGTCTTTTGATTAGAGCATTTAGTCCATTTACATTTAAAGTAATTATTGACAGCCATGTACTTATTGCCATTTTATTAATTTTTAAAAAATATTTTTTAATGTTTAGTTATTTTTGAGGGACAGAGGGAGTGCAAGTGGGAGAGGGACAGAGAAAGAGGGAGATACAGGATCCGAAGCAGGCTCCAGGCTCTGAGCTGTCAGTGCAGAGCCCGATGTAGGGCTTGAACTCACATACTGGGAGACCATAACCCAAGCCAAAGCCGGATGGTTAACTGACTGAGCCACTCGGGCACCCCTTGTTAATTGTTTTGTAGTTGTTTTTGTAGTTCTCTGTTTCTTCTTCTCTTGCTCCCTTCCCTTATGATTTGCTGATGTTCTTTAGTGTTATGTTTGGATTCGTTTCTCTTTATTTTTGTGTGTATTTATTATAGGTTTTTGTTTGTGGTTACCATGAGGTTCATGTATAACACCCTATACACAGCAGTATATTATAAAGTGAGGATTGCTTGAGTTAGAACATATTGTAAGAGCACTACATTTTTACTTCCTACTTCCCCCCACATTTCATCTTTTCAACATCATATTTTACATCTTTTTATTTTGTATCTACTTTTGACTAATTTTTGTAGATAGAATTGATTTTACATCCTTTGTTTTTAACCTTCATCTTAGCTCAATAGGTGGTTAATCCACTACCTTTACTCTACATTTGCTTTTACCAGGGAGAACTTTTCTTTCATAATTTTCTTCTAGTTATGGCCTTTTCTGCTTAAAGAAATATTTTTAGCATTTCTTGTAAGGCCAGTTTAGTGGTGATGAACTCCTTTAACTGGGAGTTCTGGGAAACTCTCTCTCTCTCCTTCAGCTTGGAAGGTTATAACCTTTCTGGATAGGGTATTCTTGGTTGTAAGTTTTTTCCTTTATGCATTTTGAATATATCATGCCAGTCCCTCGGGTCTGCAAAGTCTCTGCTGAAAAATCAGCTGAGAATCTTACAGGTTTTTCTCTGTACATAACTATTTGTTTTCGTCTTGCTGTTGATTCTTTCTTTTTATCTTTAATTTTCGACATTTTAATTGCCATGTCTTGCTGTGAACCTCTTTGGGCTCATCTTGTGAGGCTATCTGAGCTTCTTAGACCTGAATGTTTTCTTCCTCAGATTAGGGAAGTTTCTTAGTTATTACTTTTTCAAATACATTTTCTACTACTTTCTTTCTCTCTTTCCCTTTTGGGACCTTATGGTGTGATTGTAGGTATACTTGATGTTGTGTCAGAGGTCCCTTAAACTATGTTAATTAAAAATTTTTTTTCTTTTTGCTGTTCAGTGTGGGTGCTTTCTACTATCCTGTCTTCAGATCACTGATTCATTCTTCTTCATTCTCTAATCTGCTATTGATTCCCATAGTGTATTTTTCATTTTAGTTGTTGTGTTCTTCAGCCCTGATTGGTTCTTTCTTATATTTTCTATCTCTTTGTTGAACTTCTTACTGTGTTTATCCATTCTTCTCCCAAGTTCAGTGAGCATCTTTGTGATCTTTACTTTGAACTCTTATAAGGTAGATTATTTATCTCTGTTTTGTTTATTTCTTTTTCTAAGGTTTTTCCTTTTCTTTCATTTGGAACATATTCTTCTCTTTCCTCATTTACCTGACTTTCTGTGATTTCCTATGTATTAGTCAGAGAGCTATATCCCCTGGTCTTGAACGAGTAGCTTTATTTAGAAGGTGTCCTGTGGGGCCCAGGGAGCACAGTTTTCCTGGTCACCAGAACCAGGAGCACAGTCCTCCTGGTCTCCAGCCCCAGGTGCTCCAGGGTTATTTCCTGTGTAGGCCGTGAGTGCCCTCCTCTATGGCTGGGCTATGACCTATGCACGCAGAGCTGGCCTCCAGGGTGGCTGCAACTGTTGTGAGTGTGCTGATTGGTGAGGCTCTCCCCCAACACTGTGTCCCCAGCAGGAGGCACTTTGGAGGAGTGCCAGTTCTGTCTGAGGCCATCACTTGGGCACCTTTAGATTATCTGTCCATGGCACATCCTTAGAAAACACCACTCACCTGAGGTCCCCAGTTAAGAAACAGACTTGCACAGTTTGGGGCACAAAGTTGGAGTCATGTCCTCCAAATTTGACATTAGCCTTGGCACCCATTTACCAGGTGAGGACTTTGACTTAACCATAGTGGTGGGGTTCATTTGACTGAGTTGCCGTTGGAGGAGTTTGTCTTTCCTTTGCCACCTTCTAAGGTAATAGTCTATGCCCTTGTTTTGTGATGCAACCAGAAACATCACATTTTGTTTTCTATGATTCTCTTGATATATCTGGTACAATTTG
Source organism: Suricata suricatta (assembly GCF_006229205.1). Classification (NCBI taxonomy): domain Eukaryota; kingdom Metazoa; phylum Chordata; class Mammalia; order Carnivora; family Herpestidae; genus Suricata; species Suricata suricatta. The sequence goes on from NC_043701.1 coordinate 133,323,322, forward strand.
TGGGCAGAAGAATATACAGAAAAGTTGATAGGTAGTGGGAGATCCATTTGGAAGATGTGAGGTAGAAAAACACTTAATTGTGACAGAGGAGGGCAAGATTTTAGTCCTGACTCTGTCACTGTATATGGGACCTGACCAGCCCCACCCACCCTGGGCCTCCATGTCCCTCTAAGCAGCTTGAGGACAATCCATGAGTCCCCATCTAGCTCTGATATTCTGTGATTCCTATTGGAGCCAAAGGATGCTCTTCTCCATTGGAGCATTATGGGTTGATGGGTGGGGAGGGAGAGTCCTGACCACCGCAACCCCCAGAAGCCACACTCAGGGGCTCTCTGTTCATGGTGCACAGCTGTGCACAGTACTGTGTCGGTCTTGGTTAAGTGGGGATGGGAAGACAGCCAGTGCTGCCTTCATTTGCTTGGCTGGAGGTAGGATATTTTCACTAGCCTCCTGCCATGCTCTCTGACCTCTGGTAGGGAAATGGTTACCTGGCCTCTAACAAGTGTGCAGTGAAATACAGAAGGATCTAGAGGGCATGAAGCACATGTCTTCTGCCTCCCTTTCTAGGCCTCTTGAAGTAGATTTCAGAAAACAATTTAAGAGGGAAGACCCAGCTAGAGAGAGAGAAATAAACGAGGCCAGAGCCTTATCCACAAGTTTCCAGAGTGAATTCCACCCCCCAGTATTCAGAGAATGGGGGTGGGAGGGTACTGAAAATCATGACATGACAAGTATGGGTAAAAATGTCTCTGGGCTGTTACTTGGCTAAATGGCAAGGGGACCCCTCTGCAGCCCACCCCGCTCTTCACTTACTCGCTCCTACCTCCTGTCCACTAGCGTACACCATGTTGATGATGTGGGACCTGAGTGCTTCTAACTCTGCCTACAGGGGTTAGGGGGAAGAACCCTGATTCCAGTGGACAGAGAACCTCCCAGGACTCCACACGCTTGCCCTCGGCCTAATTAAAAACTAAACAGACCCAATGAAAGGGTATCCATCCCAGTTACACAGGCAACAGACTGTTTGCCCACTGGGAAGGCTCTCTGCCCCTCAGAACAAGAACAGCAGGATTGTCCTCGAGATGTGCCTTAGTAGAGACTGGGGGTGGAGTCCTTGGTACAGCTTTTTAGCAATACAAAAACCACACTCCAAACTATAGAATCAAATCATGTTGTATTTACACAGTAATTCACCACTCCATGCATTCATATTTTTATTCCTTCATTCACTCACTCAGTCATTTGTTTAATAGACACTGACCAAAGGCCAGCCCCGGGCCAGGCACTGTGGGAGGCTTTGGGCATAGAGCTGGGAACAAGAGTCACAGTCGTGGCCCTCAGGGTGCTCACAGTCAGACAGTAGATTCAGACCAGAAGATGTGCATCTAGTAAGAACAGAGTGTGTGAAGTGCTTTGGTTGGGGGAATTGAAGCCTCTTTGGGATGTCTGGGATTTACGAAGTGCTTCCTCTTATGTATTCCGGTTTGACCCTTGCCGTAACAGTCTGAGGTCAGTGAGGTGACAAGACTTGCTTAGGTTACACAGATGGGGCCAGGAGTGGGACCTGGGTGTCTGACTCCGGGTTCAGGAGCCCACGCTGGATGACTCTGGACTCCTCATTCTGCTGTGCTGAGCTGTAGGTCCTTTGCCATTAAGAGAGTGTGTAGCCACTAGCCAGCCCCCTACTGGGGCCGCGGTGGCTGAGGACCTGGAATGAATGGCCAGGAACGCACTCTCTGAGTGATGGGCATTATACACATGTTTAGAGTTATTATGATTATTAGCTCAGAGTGGCAGGTGCTTAGGATTTAGCACGAGTGAAAAGCAGCTCACCTGATGTCCAGCTAAGGCGGCCCAAGTTCCTTCATCATGAAGCAGTGACTTACAACCTGGTGGGCTAGGGGCTGATTCACCTGGAGGAGTGGTCCCCAGCTCTGTACTCATGTGTTCCTCTCCATGACAGAGATTTGCATGTGCTCCTTGGATGAGAACAGCTTATTCATTTATTTGATCTTTTACTCATTTGTTCATTTGCTCATCCATCCATCCACCCATCCATCCATCCATCCATCTACCTATCATTCCTTCCATCCACTCACTCATCCATCTATCTATTTATCCATTAACTCACTCACCCTTCCTTCCTTCCTTCCTTCCTTCCATCCATCCATCCATCCATCCATCTACCTATCATTCCTTCCATCCACTCACTCATCCATCTATCTATTTATCCATTAACTCACTCACCCTTCCTTCCTTCCTTCCTTCCTTCCATG